>NW_017675791.1:0-41835 GCF_001879085.1 Nicotiana attenuata
CTCCTTTTAGCACCTTTGCAATTCGTGCCAGTTTATGATAGGCTATTCTTTAAAGAAAATACAAAGAGCCATGCTTGAAACCTTTATTTATTGTGATAAAATTCAGATTTTACATGTGACCATCTCTGCTTAGGATTTTAATTTTTTTTTGGTAGAAAGTGGCTAGATCTTAAATAGGTGTTTGAAATTGCTAGTTAAAAATAAGGGTTAATGGCTTAGAACAAAAGAGGCCAGACTCGCAATTTAGCCCAGGTGGGCTATCTTAGTAAACCAGCATTTGAAATTCATTGGGCTTTCAGCTTATGCCCATTTTCGGAGCTCAATAATGGGCCAAGGCATATTCTGTCCAATAGGCCCAATGCCTTTAAGAAGTCTATAAACATTTTGTCCATTTATTTTATAGATGTTGGCTCAATACCATAACTAAATAAGCAAATTGACCCACTTTCTCAATAAATAAATAGCTGGCCCATCTTCTAAAATCCATAAGCTGGCCCATTTCTCCTTTTAACAAGAAGTTGGCATATTTCTTTAAAAAAGATTGAGTTGGTCCAACATTTATTTGCACAATTTTTCCAACCATAAGGCTAGAAGATAATAATAGAAATCAGATTTCTGTTATTAATTAATTAACACATTTTCTTTTTTATTAGTTGAATTGCTAGGCAATCAGTAGGCACGCTTAAATCTTTTCATTCACGGATTCGCTTGCGTGGCGTGATATTTAACATTCAATAATTTAATTCACTAATCTCTTACTATATCTATAGTTTTAGTTAAATTTCTAATCCTTTCACCATACTCGCGGATTCGCTCGCGTAGCGCGATAGTAACTTTTTAATAGCGATAGTAACCTTTTAATAAATAATTTTCTCAAAAGCACAAATACAGTAATTTTTTCTGAAAATAATAGCGTGCTAATAATCCTTTGTCATAACTGCGGATTCGCTTGCGTAGCGCTGTTACGACAAAATTAATAAAATTCGTTTTGGTCGCATATTCGCTTTCGTAGCGCGGTTAGGACAATTTTATACTATTTATATCATACCTTTTTTTAACAACTTTAATAATTAAAAGCGGATAGGTAAAACATGAAAATACATATAAATCACAGTTTGTCCAAAATTAGCTCAAGCCAAGTTTTAAGTCAATAAAGCGACCGTGCTAGAACCACGGGACTCGGGGAATGCCTAATACCTTCTCCCCGGTCAACAGAATTCCTTACCCGAACTTTGTTTTCGCGGACCGATAAAAATAGAGTCAAACTTTTCTTTGACTAGGGATACAAATAAAAGGTGACTTGGAACACCGAAAACCAATTCCAAGTGGCGACTTTATAAATAAGATAATCCCTACTCAAATTTGTCACTTCAATTGGAAAAACTCTTTAACCCACCATAATATCCATACACATACATATTTTTCGGGGAGTAGAAGAGGGGTGTGACAAACTCAGAATGAAACTCTAAGCTGCCTACGTACCTCGGTGAAGAGGATCAAGTCATATCGTAGTTCTGAATAGATGAGTTTTTTTTATGTCCTAACTTTTGCCAAGATCGCCTCTTTCGAGGTTTTTCAACCTAGCGGACCTTTTTTCTTAGGCCGTACATAGTTTATACTCTTGCAGTCCAGGAGTAATAAACAACTTATGCTCTTGCGTCAAGGAGCACAGCGATTTGTAATTTAAGCTCGTGTTTTGAGGAGCTTTGCAACTTTAAGATTTTTCTCGATTGAAGAGCTTTAAGACCTGCAGTTTAGGTTCGTGCTTCCAGGAGCGTAATAATTTGAAGATTTATCTTATGTTTCTAAATGCTTCACAACTTGAAGACTTGCTCAATTTTGAAGAGCTTTGCAACTTGAAGTTTGGCTCGAATTTGAAAAGCTTTACGACTTGAAGTCTTTTCTCGACTTTGAAGAGTTTTTGACTTGAGTCTTTGCTCGAATTTGAGGAGTTTTGCAACTTGAACACTTTGTTTGAATTTGAAGAGCTTTACAACTTGAAGATTTTGCTCAATTTGAAGAGCTTTACGTCTTGAAGTTTGGATCGAATTTGAAAAACTTTGCGATTTGAAGTCCTTGCTCGACTTTGAAGAGCTTTCGACTTGAGTCTTTGCTCGTATTTGAAGAGCTTTGCGACTTGAAAACTTTGCCCAAATTTGAAGAGCTTTACAACTTGAAGACTTTGCTCGAATTTGAAGAGCTTTACACCTTAAAGATTTAGTTCAAAATTGGTGAGCATCGTGACATACAATATGTAATCATGTACCAAGAAGCATTGCAACATGCAGTTTAGGCTCGTGCATCGAGGAGCATTATAACTTGCAGTTTATGCTCGTACGTTGAGGAGCATTACGACTTGCAATTAGGGATCATGCATCAAGTAGCATTATGACTTGAAGTTTAGGCTCATGCGTGAAGGAGCATTGCAACATGCATGGACTTTTCAGTTTCATCTTCGGATGAATAGTTGCCCCATTCTAAGCATCGTCTGCTTCTATTTCATCATGAGGCTCAAAGCCAGGAAACCCTTGATCTCCACTTGTAGCCATACTCAATTCCATATCATGTGTATGAGTTGCTAGTTCTTCAAATGTTTTGGGCTTTATGCCTTGTAAGATATAGCGAAGACTCCAATGCATGCCTTGAATGCACATTTCGATGCCAGAGGTTTCTCTAAGGCGATCTTTGCAGTCGAGGCTTAAGCTCCTCCAACGGTTGATGAAGTCAATCACTGGCTCATCCTTTTGTTGATGAGATTTTGTAAGTTCGATCATGCTTAAGATGCGTCTTGTGCTATAGAAGCGATTGAGAATCTCTTGCTCCCAACTATCGATGGAAGCAGATTCGAGATCTGTGTACCAGTAGAATGCATTACCTTTGAGAGATCGAACAAACTGTTTGACAAGATAATCACCATACGTTCCAGCATTGTTGCAAGTTTCAACAAAGTGTGCTACATGCTGTCTCGAATTTCCCTTGCCATCGAATTGGGGCAACTTAGGAGATTGATAACCAACATGCATCTTCAAGTTATCAATTCTTTGCGTATACGGCTTTGCATATGTGAGTGACAATTTGGACCACGTAGGTTTATATTTGATAGACTCCATGATGAAGTCTTTTAATTTCTCAACGGGAATCAAACCTTCAACGGAGACTTGAATCTCCTTGGTTGTCGTTGCTTGCTTTTCGGATGAGTCTTCTTTCTCTTGTGATCTTTGAAGATTTAAAGGTATTTGTGTCGATTCACCCTCTACTATGCTATCCAAAATTTGTTAACTTCAAAAGTTTAGCATCTTGATCTTGCATGTGTTTTGACAAGCTTTCAATTGCTTTCGTCAAATTTGCAAGTTGTTCTTCTACAGTAGAAGCTTCAATAACCAATGCTTGCATGATCAACATTGAGGATGAAGAATAATATGGATCATTGTTGGAATAGAGCTTAGAGGTCGCATGAAGAGATCCAACGCTCAAGTCAACATCATCAGCTTGCATGAAAGGTTTCTTGGAGTTAGATAAACTAAGTTGATCAAGAACCTCTTCGATATTTTCAGCGACATCATTCCCTTTTTGGGTCGCGCTTGTAGAGGATCTTGTTCCTTTTGAGGATAAAGATCCGATAATAGGGCTTGATGCGGATGACACTTGAAGTGTTTGTTGTCCTAAAGAGCTTACTTTGCTCCTTGTAACTGGCCCAAAGCTTTTAAAGGTAACATCGAGTATGTTTTCCACATCAGCGTAGAACTTGGAATTAGCAGCCTTAATGGAAGTTGATCTAGAGTTGATTTTATGTGAAGACAAATCTTGAACTTTGGTGATTGAAAAGTTGAGATGAGAGGTAAAGATCGTCCCACTGGGTATTCCAGAATTTGTAGACAATAAATTTGCGACGAGAAAATAAAATCAAGACCGAAAAATATTGCAACAATTGTAGTATTTGATTTCAAATAATATGAGGGTACAATCTCTATTCTTTCCAATATTAAATATGTGATGGCCCAAAAGGTCATCTCTTGTTTTAACAGTCAAATCTGTGTTCGAGGCCTTAAAACCTCCTTTTATCTCACCTCGATTTACATGCACAGTTCGGGCGTTTATCCGGAAAGCCTTTATGTGAAAACTTGAGAAAAATGCTAATTTTGCCTTTAAAATTGAATTTAAGTTGACTTCTGTCAATGTTTTGGGTAAACGGACCCAGACCCGTAATTTGACGATCCCGGAGGGTCCGTGGAAAAATATGGGACTTGGGCGTATACCTGGAATTGAATTCCGAGGTCCCTAGCCTGAGAAAAGAATTTTTAAAGAAAACTATTTGCTGGGAAATATAAAGACTTTTGGAAATGAAATGGTGTGTGTTCTTGATGGTATCGGGCCCGTATTTTGGTTCCGGAGCCCGGTATAGGTTTAAGATAATGTTTAATTCGAATCTATGAAATTTGGTAAGCATCAGAGTTGATTTGATATAAATCGGACCCTCAGTTGTGAAAATAGTAACTTTAAGTGTTCTTGAGAATTTCATTGATTTTGATGCTAAATTCGTAGTGATGTTATTTTGATGATTTGATCACACGAGCAAGTTTTTATGATATTTTTGGACTTGTGTGCACGTTTGGTTTGGAGCCCCGAGGGCTCGGGTGTGTTTTGAATAGGCTACGGAGTGTTTTGAGACTTAAGGAAATTGCTGGTGCGATTGCAGGTCTACAGACTTCACATTTGCGAAGTCTGGCTCGCAAATGTGAGCACCACAATTGCGAAGGCTCATCGCAATTGCGAAGACTGGGCTGGGCAGGGGACCTTCTCATTTTCGAAGTTCATCGTCGCAAATGCAACATTCACAGTAGCCGCAATTGCGATCAATGTTCTCATTTGCGAAGGCAGCAGGCCAGGCCAACCTTCGCATTTGCGAGTTCGCAATTACGAACATTTTATCGCAAATGTGATACTTGCAACTGTGTAAAACCCAACTTAGACGGGATTTCAACTCATTCTTCCAAATTTTCAAACCCTAAGCTCCCATAGGCAAATTTCCAAAGACAAGTTCTTCCCAAATCATAGGTAAACAATTTCTAACTCATTTCTTTCAATCTACTTCTTCTTTTTACAAGATTTCATCACAAAATCTAGGGATTTTCATGGAAAATTGGGTGTTTTTGGGTGAAATTTGGGAATTTAGACCTCAAATTGAGGTCGGATTCCAAAACCAATTACGTATCCGGACTCGGGGGTGAATGGATAATCGGGTTTTGGTCCGAACCTCGAGTTTTGACCAATCGAGCCAGGGGTCGATTTTTTACTTTTTGGGGAAAATGATAGAAAACCTATAATTAAGCATTGGAGTTGAATTCTTTAGCATTTATTGATGTTGTTAAGTTAATTATGGCTAGATACAAGTGAATTGGAGACAAAATCTAAGGGTAAAGTGGTATTTGAGTCTTGAGTTTGGCCGTGAAATTCCAGGTAAGTGTTTGGCCTAACCTTAGCTTGAGGGAATATGCGTTGTGTCTTATTTGCTACGTGTAGTGTTGTGGTACAGGTGTGGTGACGAGTATCTATACGTTGGTGTCAAGCATGCCCGTGAGTCTAATATTATGATAGTGTTGATTTTTATGATGTTCTATCCATGCTTTAATTGAAGATTATCCCTGTTGAACAAGACTGGTATTTGACCATTGTTGAGTATTGGCTCAAGTTGAGATTCATTTTGTGAAGATAACTGTTGGAACGAGATTGGTTATAGTTGATTCCCTTGCCGGGATGTATTTGTTTCCATTGTTGATTCCCTTGCCGAGATATTATTGTTTCTACTGTTTGGGTGAGGAAAGAGTGATAAAGCACGAAGGGTGATGCCGTGCACATTCATACTTATGCATATGGTGAGGAAAGAGTGATAAAGCACGAAGGGTGATGTCGTGCACATTTACATTTATGTTGATGCATATGGTGAGGAAGAGAGATAAAGCACGAAGGGTGATGCCGTGCACATTTACATTTACATTGATGCATATGGTGAGGAAGAGAGATAAAGCACGAAGGGTGATGCCGTGCACATTTATATTATTCATACGGTGAGGAAGAGTGATAAAGCACGAAGGTTGATGCTGTGCACATTTTTATTATTGGTTGCATGGTGAGGATCGAGAGTAAAAGCACAAAGGGTGATGTCGTGCGCATTTTCTGTTGGCTGTGTTCATTTGCTGCTATTGGTTCAAGTGTTTTAACTGATTAAATTCCTTTACTGCTGTAATTCTTCATGTTGAAACCCCCATAGCATGTTGCCCCTTCCCGTTTATTTCTGCTTAGTTTTTATTATCTGTTACTCTGTTAGTGTACTGATTAACTGCACAGGTTTAGTATGTTTGTCGTGTCCTAGCCTCGTCACTACTTCGCCGAGGTTAGGCTCGGCACTTACCAGTACATGGGGTCGGTTGTACTGATGCTACACTCTGCACTTTTGTGCAGATCCCGGTACTGGACCATGGGGACCGTAGATCGAGATTGCTGCCTTCAGTCCAGTGGAGACCCGAGGTAGTCCTGCTGGCGTCCGCAGGCCTTGGCGTCCCCTTCTATCTTGCTTCTATTCTGTTTTATCTATTTTTGAGAAAGATTTGTATTTTCTTGCTCAGACCACTATTTGTAGTATCCGTAGACAGTCCGTGAAATTGTGACACCAGTTCCGGGTGGAGTTTTATTATGGATTTCGTATTAGTATTAAGTTAAACTGTTAAATTTTGTTCTTCCGCATTTTGATTTCCGCTGATTTTCTTATATCATCTGGTAAACTATTAAAGATAAAGGAAAAAAGTAAAATAACCAGCAACGTTGGCTTGCCTAGCGGGTTCAATGTTAGGCGCCATCACGGTCCCGACGGTGAGAAATTCGGGTCGTGACAAAATAAATTCAAGGGCCTTTGAGCTTGATCTTGAACCTATATTTGTTTCCACGAACGATGATCTTGAATTCAACTAGCACGAACTTTGATTTGAACTCGTGCCCCTTGAATGCTGATTTGTTCTTCGTTCTTGAGCTTGAACTTGAATTCTTGAACTTGAACTTGATTGCTTAAAGCTTGAAACTTGCAAACCAATTTGCGGCTTTTGATCCACGAGCTTTGTCTTGCTTCTTGTTATTATTTATGGTCTCCTTTTTGAGTTATGAATACCACTATTTATAGTTGTGGGAGGGAAGTGTTGTGATGAGAACAAACTTTTTCCGACCAATCACATTGAAGAGTGACAAGGCCTCATTTGATTGGTCAGAACATGTCACTTGCACACGTGGTGTGATTTCATTGGCCTTTTAATTTGATTTGGCATGCCTTGTCATTTTGACACGTGGGCACAATCCTATTGGCTCTTCTGTTTGACTTGGCGTGCCATGTCATTTGACACGTAGCACCAAACTGGGCCTCTAGGAAGATGTCATCTTGGGCTTAATGAAGTGGGTTCGTCAATTGTAGTCCAATTAAATGGGCTAGCTTAATGCATTAAGACCTTTATTTAATCCATATGTATTGGACTTATAATTAATCCAACTATATTAGCCCAATAAATATATTTGAACTAATATAACTTGAACTTAAAATATAGTCCAAATTATTTTATGGATATTATTCCAATAAAATTTACATGCCTACAAATACAATTTTCTCTTTGAAAAGTATTGAGTGTGTTATGGCAGGTCTAGTATTTCTTTCTTTGAAATATGCAATAGGGCACATAATCAGCGTAACAAATATTTGTCTATATGTCACGTACCACCAACAGTTGCATCCCCGTGTTCATTGTCATTTTAGAGAGCATGTTCATACATGTTTACTCAATTTGTATTATTGCTGCCAATGGTGCAGGTAGCCAAACTATTTTGCCTGATATACTAAATATTATACATGTTCAATGCTAAGATTAAAAAATAGCAATGTAAGGCCAATGAGTTTTCTACTCAATGCTAAGATGAACAAATCAAGAAATATTAGGGCCACTACTTATAATAGCCGAGCTTATCAGAAAAGGATAAAATAATTACTTCTCAAACTTCTAGAACTATTATGGAAATATATGTGTATGAAATTTCCCAAAACTATAGGAAGTAAGTTATAAAACATATTACTCCATTAAGTAACATTATGAATAAACGACAAATCATCCTTAACTAATACTATTAATTAAAGGACTAAAGAAACACTAACTAACCGAGTAAAGTTAGCATAACAAAGAAGGTTTGACTTGTCAATCCCCCGATTGAAACATATCATTTTTCCTAATTGAAACAAGTTTGTTTAGATTGTCTCACGTAAAATTATATTTATTCTTTTTTTATAGCTATAAATGCTAATAAGAGGTTATTGATACCAAAACACATTAATAAATGAAGGTAATTTTGTGTCACGATAATTGAAAGCTTTTTATATCCATTAGCAGTTTTAGACTAAGTTGATTCTAGTTTGATATTGTGCAATAGTACAGAAGCGGCTCAGTGGTACTGGAGGCCTAAAGCCAAGATGTAATAAGAGGCCTTAAACTTGTTTAATAATTTTAGATATTTTTGTTGAAGTTTATTCTTTTTACTTTTTGAGATGCAATTTCATCTTGCCGATGTAACCAACCCCTTTAATCTTTGTTGAAACATTACTAACCTTTGATAAAATTTTATTAAGTTTAATTTTTTTTTTTCTTTTCACATGACCGTCAACATAACTCACTATATAGCATTGCCTCCCAAAGTAACAATTATGTAGGAATTAGATTTAATTGTCTTTCACTATTTGAATTTTCTCACCAACTCCCAAAAAAGACGACATAAAATATAAAGTTGTGTTATTAACAACGGGTGACAAGGTAGCAAAAGATGGTTTAAAAAATTTCTTATCACTATTTAGTAATAAATATTTAAATTACATATAAAAGAGTAGCTTTTGGGGCCTCTAATTTTGTGAGGCCTAAAGCGGCCACTTTAGTGGCCTGGGGGTTAAGCCGCCTCTGCAATAGTATGATGACTGTAGCTCATATTTTGCTGCGTTAAGAAAGAATTCTACATAAATTTATTTAGGATATTAACGATAACAAAAGCAAAATGGAAAAAGAAATTTCAAGACAATCAAAATAAACGTTTAGTGTATGAGATCATATTGCAGTATTGCACTAGAAATTGTACGTGTGATGCACGAAATGCACGTGTGATGCACGAAATGCACGTGTGAGACACGTGATGAAATAACTAAAAAGTAATAAACATTAATTTCGGTTTTAGTTGTTTTGAAAATACCAAATCCCATCCAACGAATTAAGGTAATTTTGAAAGAAACAAAAATCACCTATAAATAGTACATACCTGTAAACACTTAGCTAAAAATATCTCTTTAGCTAAAAGTATCTCTTTAGCTAAAAATATCACCTATCAAAGTCTTATCTTCATGGTTTGTAGCAAGTTCCTTCCCAGCTATAAATATCTCTTTGTTGATACGAAGTAAAATGGTGATTAGTCTGTTTGACTAAAAAGTGTAACTTTTGGCTAAAACAGTTGTATTTATATAATAGTGGGTTAAACTTAGTTAATAATAATATCTCTAGATGTGAGTTCCGAAAATGTGAATAACGTTAGACAAATCTGGTGGTGGATTGATAACAACATGCATTTACTATTCCAAAAAGTATTAGCAATGGAGAAGCAACTAGCAATAGATAACAAAAAATGATATTTAAGTAAAATAACCCAATAAAGGATGAACTGGATGATTGTCCCTCCTGACAATGATGAGTGTCAGACAAATCCTAGAATGATCGAATTATTCGATGATCTGATGGAAAATTGTGAAATAATATGAACAAGAATCTTGATGAAAATGTAGTGTTTGTATCTTTATAAGAGAGAGAGAGAGAGAGAGAGAGAGAGAGAGAGAGAGAGAGAGAATCTTTTATCAAAAGTCTGTTCTTATCAAAATGAATATTACATGCCCCTTTTCATTATCTTTTTTCCTCTTTATATAGGATATATCTCTAACAAACCCTAATAGTACATGTGCAGAGAATATTCATTAGAGTATTTCCTCTATTATCCTACTCTAAAAACTAGCCGTTACAGCCCTTTGCGCGGTACTCGACCTCGATCGTTGTTGACATCTCGACCACGAGCTTCGCCATTTCCTAATCGACCTCGACCGACACTTTCCTCAATGCTACCTCGCCCTAAATGTTCTCTGACAGATTTCAACCTATACAGTTAGTCCCTCCGCTTATTGAGGCCGGCCTCAGACGACCTTGATGAGTGGATTTTGTTGGTTGTGGTCGAGAAGAGTAGACGAGTGGGTCGGGCAGTTAAGTTTGGGACGAGCTGGCAACGTGGATTTTCATGAGACGCAACTTTTGGGGTTACGTCGTTTCCATATTAAAGTAATGTCATGACATCATGCGTTATTATGGTGCGTTTTTCCGATGCTTTGCTTCGTTTCCCTGGCGTCTGTCAGTTGGGACTGCCGTTTCGATT
Source organism: Nicotiana attenuata (assembly GCF_001879085.1). NCBI lineage: Eukaryota > Viridiplantae > Streptophyta > Magnoliopsida > Solanales > Solanaceae > Nicotiana > Nicotiana attenuata. The sequence goes on from NW_017675791.1 coordinate 10,480, forward strand.
CCAGTGCTGGGTAATAATGGCATAATTTCTTGGTTTTGATGCCCAAATTTTTATAAATAGAGATGTGAGGGCATCCATTTGTTCTTTACGTGTTTTTCACATTGAAACCTTGTGCCTTCTTCTCCTTACTCCATTGCTGTGTGTCTTCTTTCCTGGTTTCAGTGACTCCTGTTGCTTCTAACCCTTCCTCACCTGAATATCCTTTCTTTTAATTATGGCTAATGTGTCCTCTGGTTTTGGTGAGGGAAATAACCCTGTCCCTATGGCGGTGATTATGCCTCCCATGCTGATGGCGTCTCTGTTACCATTGAAGATGAGAACTTTCCTACAGTGGAGGAAACAATTCCTCGCGGTGAGAAAGTTAGGTCCGACTTCTCAAAGGCGCCTGAAGACGAGCCCGAGGCCCCTGAGTCAGCGGTGAAAGAGGCCGATCTAGCAGAGCTTAGGGCTAAATTCAACATTCCTGCTCGCGTCAATTTGGTCTCTGCGGGGCGTGATGTGGTACAAATCCATCGTCCCAGGTATTGCGCGTTCTATGCATACCCCTTCCAGGTTGGCTACGCTCTTCCCCTTCTCCTATTGGAGGAGGAATTCTGTCGCTACTATGGAATGTGTCTGGCTCAATGCTTACAAAATTTGGGAAGTTGGCTGGTGTCGAGATCACACTCCGGCATCTAATGCATCTCTCCGCCCCTAGTTTATATGGGGGGACAATGTTGAACCTTTGCCATCGAGGGGGAAAATGCTCGATGGTGAAGATGGATGACAAGGCGAATCGTCAGTTCTGGCACAACTTTTTCTTTGTCAGAACTAAAGACGTGGTGGCCAACACGGGCTGCTTACCCGAGACTTGGAATTACACTCGTAAGCGTCTAATCTTCCTTTGTTAAAATATTTGATCTGCCTGTAGGCTCCGAACTCTTGTTCCCTTCTTGTGCAGCGAAGACTACGCCCCCTCCTTCAGTCGGGGACATGTCTGATTGGGTTGGCCAGGTTCTGCCTCACATCGTGGGAATTCGTGAGTAGCCGGGCTTTTTAAGAAGTTCGAGCCTGCTCCTTCATTGACCGGTGCCTTTGCCTATATATATATATATATATATATATATATATATATATATATATATATATACTTCTTATAGTTTTCTCTTGATGATGGCAATAACCTTATTTCACTTCTTTCTTTTCCAGCCCAAGGATCTTCGAGGAGGCCGAGGGCTCCCCCTCTTGCATTTTGTAAGAGCAAAGCTGCCTCCTCTTCGTCGTCTATCCCCACTACGACCGCAACTAGGCCTACTCGTTCATCCGCTTCTGTCCCTTCCTCGACCGCGGCTAGGTCTGCTCGGGCTTCGGCCCCATCTACTGCTGCCTCAGCATCGGTTTCTTCTCCGGCTATAGATATTGTGGACTAGGAGGAGGAATCGTCGCCAAGTAACGAGAATTTGGTTCCCCGCAAGAGAAGGTCGGTGGACGTTGGTGATGGGGTCTCCCGGGTCCACGAGACGGCGATACTTAAAGAGGAGCGGCTTGATAAGAGGATTGGGTAGTTGGAGAGAGACAACTCCCTCCTTCAGGACCAAGTGGCCGCCTTAGAGGCTGAGAAGGCTCAAATGCTTGCGCAGCCGTCATCTTCTCATACTTCAGATTTCCCAAACATTTCCCGGGACCTGTACAAGGAATGTATTCACGCTGAGGCTCAATTGGATGTGTTCCGAGATTGGTATGCGGCGGGATCTATTCCTGGGGCCGCCCTTGAAGATGCTCGTGTTAAGGCCCGTGAAACTCTAAATGCTTGTGGGTGCGATCCTGCCACGCCGAAGGTCGGTGACAATGACAGAGACATGGGTGTTGACAAGATTGAAGAGGATGCCTGGTACGAAGACGCATACCCTGAGGGCGATGGTGATGGTGAGGGGGCAGATAGAGATGTCCCAGATGGTCAAGCCGATGGTACTGATGGGCCTAGCCGAGACCAGTAGTTTTTCTTTTTTCCTTCTTGTATTTTGCTGTAAAATTGTGTGTTTTTTGTAGGCGTCTTTACAAGCCTTTGTAAAAATATTCTAAGCATGAAATGCCGACTTTGTTATTTGCACCTGATTCTCTTCTTGTGGTTCGTACTTGTATTTTTTTTTGATTTTGCCGCTTGGTTGCCTTGATTTTGTTAGCCATAATCACTTGATCGAATAAGGTCGAACATATCCTAAGTTTAATTACGGCCGAGGATCAGTAGGTGTTAGTTCAAACGAGGTCGAACCAAAACCTAAGTTTGATTACGGCCGAGGGTCAATAGGTGTTACTTCGAACGAGGCCGATCATATCCTACGTTTAACTATGGCCGAGGGCTAGTAGATGTTAGTTCGAACGTGGTCGAACATATCATATGTTTAATTATGGCCGAGGGCCAGTAGGTGTTAGTTCGGACGAGGTCAAACATAACCTATGTTTTGGCTATAGCCATGGGCCATTGGGTGTTAGTTCGAACGAGGTCGAACATAACATATGTTTTAGCTATGGACTAGGGCCATTAGGTGTTAGTTCGAACGAGGTCAAACATAATATATGTTTTAGCTAGCCTAGGGCCGTTAGGTGTTAGTTTGAACAAGGTCGAACATAACATATGTTTGACTACGGCCGAGGGCCTGATAGGTGTTAATTCGAACAAGGTTGAACATAACCTACGTTTAGAAAGATATGCTTCTAGGTGCTGAGTTTGTCGACATCGTATACTTTAAGCATTGTTGCCTTGGTTGTACATTCGGAGAAATAGAAATAAACTTCATACATTGTTGTTTTGTTCATACACTTGGAGAAATTTACAAATTTTCGGGCGTTGTTTGGGGTTCCAGTCCTAGTCCCAGTCTATCTAGTCCCTTCATTGTTTGACCTAGAGAAGGGTTGAGAGGCCGAGCAATGAACTGGCGTCTTGTACTGCCGTCTTTGCGGACTTTGACTTGAAGTGTCCCCTTCGTCGCCTCGTTAAAAACCTCCTTGAGAAAACGCAATTGGGACAAAACTCAAGTGAGGGAAAAAAGAGTACGACTTGGGGGACACTTTATCTCCTAAAAGTTGTAGTATTTGAGGTGGGTAATATTCCAGTTGTTTGGTATTAGCTTTCCTTCCATTTATTCTAGTTGGAGTGACCCTTTGTTCGCTGTTGCCGTGATTTTGTACGGGTCGTCCCAATTTGTTCCCAATTTACCTTCCGTGGGTCTTTGCTTGCTTGTGTTTTAGCTTTGAGCACGTAGTCCCCGACTTTGAGCGGCTTGACCTTTGCCTTTTTGTTAATAGCATTCTGCTTGTTGTTTTTCAGCGATCATCCTTCTGTATGCCATGTCTCGTCGTTCTTCGACTTCGTCGAGCTTCTGCCTTCTGCTTTCATCGTTCCTTGGTCCGCTCTCATGGGAGTATCTTAGGCCGGGCTACCCGACTTTGACAGGTATTACTGCATCAGTCCCACAGACTAAAGAGTAAGGCATCTCTCCTGTGCTTGTCGTCGGTGTTGTTCGGTAAGCCCAAAGTACTTCTAGTAATATTTTCGGCCACAACCCTTTGGCGTCTTCAAGTTTTTTCTTCATGATGTTCAGTATCGACTTGTTGGAGGACTCTGCTTGTCCGTTGCCCGCGAGGTGGTATGGCGTTGAGAGTATTCTTTTGATAGGCCACTTTTCAAAAAATTCAGCGACCTTCTTTCCTGTAAATTGGGGTCCGTTATCGCAGCTGATCTCTTTGGGGAGGCCGAACCGGCATACTATGTTTTTCCATATGAAGGCGATCACTTCCTGTTCACGTATTTGGGCGAATGCTCCTGCTTCTACCCACTTAGAGAAATAGTCAGTTAAAACAAAAAAAATCGTACGTCACCTCGCCCTGCCGAGAGGGGGTCCACGATGTCCATTCCCCATTCGATGAACGGCCAAGGGGAGGTGACCAAGTAGAGGTATTTGCCTTCTTGGTGAATCATTGGGGCATACTTTTGGCATTGTACGAAATCTGCAGCCTCTTTTTTCATGATGGGCTAGTAATACCCTGCCCGTATGAGGCATCTGAACAAAGCCCGATTGCCAGAATGAGCTCCACAATGGCCTTCATGGACCTCTTCAAGGATGCGTCACGTCTGATTTGGGCCCAAGCATTTCGCCGGAGGGCCGCCGTACGTTCTCTTGTACAGGTCGTTGTGAATGTTATACCTGGCCGCTTGCATTGATAAGTAGGGATTTTGAATAGTTATTAGCGCCTTTTAAATTTCGTTTTAGTCCAAAAGTGTTTAATTGTCTTCCCTAAAACTGATGAAATATGCTTAATTGCAAGAATATTGGAATATGAGCCACTAAGATGAAATCCAACTCAAGAAGGAGTGATCTGAACTCAAGGACAAAAACAGGCATAGAAGCTCAAAGTGTGGACCGCAAAATATCATCTGCGGCCACAGATTGTGAAGAAATTTCCATCAGAGACAAGTGAAAAGTGCGGGCCGCATAATGACATGTGCGGCCGCAGAAGCTAGTCAAGAGCCAAGGTTCAGAGAACATGCATATCGAGTTCAAATCTTGTGCGGACTGCACAATCATTATGTGGCCGTAGAAGATCAGCTACGCAACCGCAGTTGCATTTGTGCGGTCCGTAGAAGAGCCATGTGCGGCCGCACTCAAAAATGTGCAGACCGCAGAAGAAGAGAGATGTGGCCGCGGTTCAGAATTGTGCGGCCGCAAGATTCAAATCTTGTCAAGACAAAGCAAAGTGCGGACTGCACATGGAATTGTGCGGCCGCAGAACCTCCGAAAGGGCATTTTTATCCGAAAATTCCAGCTGTGTATAAATAGAAGAGTTTCACTTTTTTAGGTTAAGTTGTGATATCAGCAGCCACAGTAGACGTTCTTCTTTACCTTCTTTAGTAGTTTTTGCCATTTTGAGCTTTTTGAACATAGATTTCATTATTTTAATTATCAATATGGGTTTGACTATCATTCTTCTTCTATTTCTTCTATTTTAAGCATGAGTAGCTAGATTCTCACTAGGTTTGTGATCCAACCCTAGAGTATAAACTTAATGGGTGATTGGTTTATTGCTTGTTTATGATTGGTTGTTTATTATTTAGCCTTATTCTTACTTTTAATTGCAGAATTAATGGTTGCAAACATTAGTTCATGCCTACTTGACTTGGTCTCTACTTGAGAAAGAGATACTTAGTCTAACAAAACTTGGCTAACAAGAAATTGAGGTAAACCAAGAGATTGATAGTCCCAATTAAAGGGTTGAACCTAGAGATATTAGAACCCGATTTGAGCTTTTTATCAAGCGTTTTGTTCAATACCCATTTGGACTTGAGAAAGCCTGATTGGGCAAAATCACTCTCTTACCGAGAGGTATTGAGTGGGTACTTGAGCGTTGATAGTTATAATATACCCCGACCAATAAAACAAGCTTTAAAGTTTACAACCCGTTAGGCAAACACCTAGGTGAAGTTCATAGCCCTAGGCCTTTTATATCATTTGAAAAACAACAAAACCTAGTTCTACTTCTTAGTTGGTAATCTTAGTTTAACTTAGACTTAAAAACAACCCAATTCTATGGAAGTGCAATTTGAGATAATTCAAGCTAATTCACTAAAGTATATACTCCTAAGTCTCATTCACAGCTCTCCGTGGAAAATCGACCCCGACTCTTTTATTGGGTATTACTATTGCATCGACCGTTTCATAATCTCAAATAGAGGTGTCACTTGAACGAGATCAATTTTTGGCGCCGTTCCCGTGGAACTAAAAATGGATTTAGCTATATATTTGGTTTTGTGTGTGAATTGTCTTCTTTTCCTTCCTTGTTACTGATTTTTGGGAATCAATTGTAGGTACCACAATGGCAAACAACAATGATCAACTCAGAAACATGCCTTTGGGGATGTGGACGTTGAAGATGACCAAGTTGAAGAGGTTCCTCTTGAACCTCAAGCAAATAGAAGAGGCCGGACGCCTCAAGAAAACGTCCCAGTTCCACCACCACCTCCACCAAGAGCGGCTCCACCCCGGGTGTTTCCAAATGAAGGTTATGCAAGTGCCATTGTCCTGCCCCGCATTAGGGCAGGCAACGTTCAATTCACGAATGTAATGCTTACATTGCTAGATCAAAGGGGATTCTTCATCGGGGCACCGAGTCAAAATGCATATAAACACTTGAAAAGGTTTGTGGACACTTGTTGCGGGAGTGAACAGACAAACATCTCCGAGGATGCTTTATTGTTGAGGCTATTTCCTTTCTCTCTACGGGAAAAAGCCTTGGATTGGCTAGAAAGATTCCAAACCATTCCATCCACACATGGGATGAATTGGCGGAGAAATTTATTTCCAAGTTATTTTCTCCCGGGCATATGGCTACTCTTAGAGACGAGATTCCAGCATTCAAACAAGAAGCCAATGAGCCATTGCACGAAATATAGGAGAGGTACCAAACAATGGTCAAAGAGTGCCCCAATAATAACATGACGGAAGCTACCATTCAACAAACTTTCTATCGTGGGATCAACACTACCAATCAATGCATGGTCAACCAACTTGCAGGTGGAAATTTCATGACAATACCGTATGCGGAAGCTTATGAGATCTTAGATGAAATGGCGGATACTTCATTAGCATGGAAAAGTAGAGAAAATGTTTCTCAAGGTGATCCGAACGTGATTCGCCTACATAAAGAATTACATAATCATCACTACAAGAAAGTATAAAATTTACAACAAATTTTTTTGTTGCCATATATTGAATATTGTTGCGAAAAGTACTTTTGGCAACAACAAGAAAGTTGTTGCATGCCGTTACAATAAATGTTGATGGGAAAAGTTTTTGCAACAATAAAAGACGTTGTTGCAAAATGTTGTCTTAACGCAACAAAGAATGTTGTCCCCATTAATTATATTTTGGTTACACAATTGTGGCTTATGAAAATATTTAGCAACAACAATTATTGTTGCGATAAATTATTATTTTTTCCGCAATAATATTGCTTGTGGCAAAAAAAATTGGCGGGAGGGTAGCTAATATTCTGTTATAAAGGCTTTTAGCAACAAATATTATTGTGGCCACAAATCACTTTTTTTCAATAATATTACATTTTTTATTGTACAACTAGCAACAATAAATATGTAGTTGCTACATATACAATTCACATTTTCTATCTTTTAAAACATCACAAATATATATAAATTGATATATGATATATATTTGCAAAAGTCAATACAACTGAAGCACTAAGTATTTACATACCTTCAAAAACTAAGTACCGCTAAAACATATGTTTTTACTTACAAAAAAGAATAAGAACATTTCCAGAGTCATAATTTCTTTTCTAATAACAACCCTAAAAGCAAATTTTCTTCCAGTAACTTGTGCATTGATGAACCATATTACCACCTATGTTGGTTTAATCATGCTCATCCTACCAAAAAAAAATTATAATTATATTTTTTTTATAAATAAAGACTATAAAGTACACAAGTACATACCAAAAGAGAAAATTTGGGCATCAAAAGAGAGAATATAGCCGTGACTAGATTACATTGGAGCAAAATTAAGCATGATGGAAAACTTTAAGATAAAAGAAAAAGATGACTTAAATTTTAAGATAAAAAAAGACTTGTGAGATCACTAAACTCCTTTTGGCCATAAGAGTTCATATACAACAATTTCTTATGGTATTGATGCTGCCAAAAGGTGTAATAATAATAGTAAACAGGAACTCATCAAAAAAATGATAGTGAACAATCTCAAAAAAATTACAACTGAGAACTATAAAGCCAAAGAACAAGAACATCACCTTTCAAAGGTCCAAAATCAAGCAACTTTTCTTTTTCTACTAAGTTTAATGGAAATAACAATTAAAGAAGATAATGATTAATGACATTTAGACATTTATAAATACAGTTGCACGTAGATATTTATAATAATATTAAAGGAAATAATTTGTGCAATTTATGGTACTATATTTTAGTTAGCTTTGTATCTTTTATATCAGTATCGGTTGCTTCTATGCATGTTCTATTAAACTGGCACTGATGTAAGGGAAAGTAAGAATGTTACAAGAAGATGACAAAATGTGGATAGTTCTTGGAGAAACAGGATTCGGGCCACCCCTTTGACTCGAACCTATTTGATTAGACACGCTCCAGAGGTAATATTACAAGACTCTCCACATAACTAAGCACATCATTTATACAGTTAAAACCAATGTGGATGAGATGAATGTATGGTCGAAATACTTAAACCCAACTCATTTCCTATTCCCTTATCAATTCTTCTTAGCATAATTAGTTCAAAATCATAAATTTAATCCTTCTTTTTGCACTTTGGAACCAATTGCTGCACCTAGTAGTCTAATCCTGTGGCCTACTAGCTTCTGGGGCATTCATCATTACCAACATTTGTTTTCTTTCTTGTTTTAGATAACATATTGGTGGCATGTTAGCTTCAGGGGCACTCATCAATACCAGTAATTTTATTTACTTTCTTGATTTAGAAAATTAAACAATTATGCAAGTTGAAAGAAACAATAAGCAAGGGGGATTTATGACAACCAAGTTCGCGTTGTCTTGTAGTGAAACTGCCCAGAATAAGTTTGATACAAAGCCAAAGGTGACTTTCACAAAGCCAACAACTAATTTATTTGTGAGACCTGAAGGCAAAATTCATGATACGAATGGTGGTGGCGGCGCCAACAACATATTAGATAGGAATATAATGCAAACATGACAGTGAACATTATCAACCAAGGAATTTATTTTTATGAGAGTTAGACGAAGTTTTCTTACCGTGATGTCATCCATAAGTCTTGAGCAACTTGCCTCATCTGAACCACTTAAATTAGAAATAATATTGAGAAATGCAGCGGAAACTCCATTCTGTTAAACATAGTAAAACTACATAACTAAATTGGTGTATAAATCAGTGGAAAGTAATGATATAGGAACGAGGAAGAAACAGAGAATGCGACAAGAGTAATTTATAGATTCGGTTGTTTTAATATCTTCTTTTCCGTAATCGAAGTGGTTAGTTTTCTCGGTCTCTTTGATTAATTTTGCATTTACTACTGGTGAATCTCAACTAAGAGCTGGTTTTTTGGCCACTCCGGTTTAATTTTGCAGCTGTATTAACTTACTTCCTGGCATACATAAGCCACTCAGCTCGGCCAGCTGCAATAGGATATATCAAGAATAACTGCACCATAGCTTCCCATAACTAATTTATTCTATAAAAAGTGCTTTTCTTCCAGCAGTCCATTCCCTAATCAAACTGTTTTTTTTGTTACTTGTCACAGAAAAGGCAAACAATAATGTTATCAGATTTTTAAAAGTTGATTATATTCAATCAAAGACAATGTAAGGCTTTGTCTATCTTGATCTGCTTGAACTTAAGCAACCAAGAGCTGGTTTTCTTGCCACTCAGATTTTATTTTTGCAGGTGTAATAACTTTTTGCCTGGCAATACATAAGCCATTCAGCTCGGCCAATCTTGTTAAGAAATATAGTACCTTTTTTATTTCTTGAGTCCCCTTTACAGAGAAGTGTACTTGTCGTTCTTTTTGCGCTTTCTCATTCAAATAGACTGTCTTAATCACTTCAAGGCCGCAGTTTTTTGACTCCAAGCTCTTGGAGAGATGCTAAAGTTGTTGTTTTGAGCAGTCTACTCTTAGTTTGCGAAAAACCGAATTTGTTTAGCCTAAGCCCAAAACCAAATAAAACCTGGCTCTTTGTTGTAATTTGATCTACTCTTTACAGGGAAGGGATAAAGATTGCATTCTGCTATCCTTTGTAAGGTCAAGTGAAAATCCACAAAACTACATTTCTTTATTTTTTGGAGGCTGGCACAGGATTAGTGTGGCCCATACACGTGCAAAGTTTAGATACTGTTCCTCTGAGTAATTTGACTGAAATTTTCTCTTTTTGAAACTTAGTGAAGTTCCTCAGATTATATGGAATAATGTACTTCTCTTTTGATTGAACAGAAGAAGTTGATAATGTTAGGTTCATGCATTACACTGTCAAACGTGCCTCTACTAAAACTTCTCATAGAAAAGGTGGAAGAGCAAGGTGGCACTTTGAGCATCTCCAAGAAGGATATTGCTCATAAGCCAGAATTGAAGAGATGCTCCAACCTGAGATGATGGTGAACATGGTAAGATGTTGTGCCCCCGGGCCCTCCCTCCCCCCCTCCCCCCCCTGAGCAGATCAGATTACAAAATATGGAGGCTGCAGCCTAAGCCCAAGGCCATTTGAAGAAAATTTGTAGAGATCTGTTGTTGGACTTGGAGTTTTTGGTTACCCTTTTTGGCTATTCTCTCAACAAGTAATCTATTTTTCGTTGTTTCGTAATATTTTTGTCATGGCTTGAAATCAAAAAATCGAACCGATTAAACCGAACCGAACATGAATAAACTGAAACGAACCGAAGTTATTATGATTTCGTTTTGGTTATAAAAATCACAAACCAAAAACCGAATAAACCGAATCGAACTTCTTCAAAACCGAACCGAACCGAACCGACCGATACCCACCCCTGGGAGCTCTAACGTGATTCGATTCAGCTATGGTTGGACATTTTTTTTCTTTCACACTTTCTCACGTAAACAGAGTTCTAGTTTTCTAAGATTTTTCTTTTCTTAAAAAATAAATAATGCAAATACATTGTAAAACAGGGCATTTTTTTCCAAAGTTGGAAATCATCTACAATTACAAATCACCCCGTATTACAATCAGATACTAGTAATATTCCATGGTTCTGATGATTAATCCAAAATTTACTTTATGTTGGCCTCAATGAATAGCAATACACATGAATAAATTAAATATTCAAGAACCAAAAATTGGACAGGGGAGATAAAGAAAACTTTTCATGAACCAAACATATCAAACACCCAACTAGATACGTCTCTGGTTCAAAATACACCAGTATGATATTTTTAGAGAAGGAAGCAAATATGAGATTGCAAATTCTCATTTCTTTTAAATTATATCTAATGTGTATAAACCAAAAGGAGGAAGAGGAGCTACATATTGGATTCATAAATATAAAGTTAGCTGAGGCTCAAATAATTGTGGATGCAACACAAGCAATTTACTTAAAACACGGAACAGAAGAGGATTTAGGTCAATATCAACCCCTAAGTTTTGATATACTTTATTGAAAAAATTATGAGATCATAGACTAGTAATTTAGGATATTATTCTGTGATTGACTTGATTTTGCACATGAAGAAACGTGAATGACTTTCTTTTTAGGGCTGCCGTATAATTGATCAAACCATAAGGAATTAAAGGGAAAAAATCATAAATCCTATTCTGGAATATCACAATTTAAGATTCTCATACCCGGCTGGATATTTTCACCAGCCCCCAACATATATTCCCATTAAGATTCGTAGCAAAGTAACAGTAGTTCACAAACTTGGATCAGTTATAGCTATAGCTAGGTAGTATACTTGTTATTTTTCTGCTTGAATATTGGGAGGATTTTGCTGACTAAAAAGAGCCTATTGACAGGACAATGTTATTCTCATTAATCGACGAAGATGAAGAAAACGAAGAAGGAATCTGAAAGGAGAAAGCTAATTAGAAAGAGAACATCAAAAGATTCCCATACCCAACTAAGTACTTCAATAATAAAAAGCAATCAGAAACAGTATTTCCATAATTTGGTGAAGCCGTAATCGGGTGAAGCAATTGAAGATAGAGTACTTACCGGTTCTTCTCCGATCCAATACGATGCAATAAGGAGGACGCTGATAAGAAAAACCCTAGCCACAATGGTTACTAAATAGTGCGCTAAAAATTTGGGAAAAGTTATTAAAAAGAGAAAAAGTTTGGCGCGTTTGATTTTGACGAAAAATTAGAAAGTTTTAGGCCACAACCACGCATCTTATTGGCAAAATAATATGTATGCCAACAAAAAGAATTTATTGTTGCTAGTTCTATTTCTATTTTAAATTTATTTATGTTAAAAATTCTCCATTTATTAAAATTCAGCAACAATACCATAGTTTTTTCTAGAACCTAGTGGCCATTTTTTATAATTTAAAATTTATTATCGAAACCATAGAATATGGAAACAACATTAACACATTTGCCAACAAAAAAATTTTGTTGCCAAAAAGTCTATGCTATAGCAACAAATTTATGGAGTTGTTCCCATTTATCCATTTTAGCCAACAATATTTCAATTGTGGCTAAAACGTTGTTGCAAATTCCATACTTTCGTGTAGTGCATGGGCAAGCCATTTCCGAGTTGACCACCACAATGAATCAATTAACCAAAGCTCAACTTTACCAAGTGCAAAATTCCAAGCAAGTCAATGCCATGGAGGGAGTTAATATGATGGGGAACAAAATAAGGCAAAAGGGTCCACAAGTGCAAAACCGTGTGGAGAATTATGTATAAGAAGATAGTGGATTTGATCAAGATGAATTTTACAATGAACAAGAGGAGGAAGTGCAATACGTGAACAACTTTAAAAGGTAAAGAATCAACTCTCAAGGCCCGAATCAACAACAATGGCGATTTCAAAGTAATCAAGGTAATTGGAATTCTAACAACCAAGGTATTTGAAATGGTGGTAACAACCAAGGGAATTGGAATGGTGGAAATAACCAAGGCAATTAGAGTGGTAACAACCAAGGATATTGGGGAGGCAACAACCAAGGGGGATGGGACAATAATCAAGGCAATCAGTGGTCGGGCTTTCAAAGGCCCCCGATGTATCAACAACCGAGCAACCCGCCTCCTTATCCTTCCCATGGTCCAAGTTCTTCCAACAATGAGATAAGACGAACTGAGAATATGTTCAAACAAATTATGGAGAAGAATGCCAACTCAGATGCCCAACTAGCTTCACACAATACATCTATCCAAAACTTGGAAGTCCAAATGGGGCAAATCTCTCAAACCATCAACACTCGTCCTAAGGTAGCACTACCAAGTGACACGGTGGTGAACCCAAAGGGTGAGAATAACACAGGACATGCCATGGCCATTACTACAAGGAGTGGAAAAGGTGGGGATGCACCCACCTCAAGTCAAAGGAAACTTGTGGATGATGAGAAAGTGATACAAGAAGATGAGCCCCCAGACAATGTGGTGCAAGCAAATGATGATGTGCGGATTGATATTGATGAAAATGTGGAGGAAACTCAAGAGGAAATGAATCCGTCAAGGGATCACATTGTTGACATATCGGAACCGGTAGTGCAAAAGGCTAGGGCACCAATGCCTAGGCTTCCTCCTTCATATCCTCAAAGGCTTTCCAAGCAAAATGGCGAGAATCAAATCAAAAAGTTCATTAACATGATGAAAAGTCTATCCATCAATGTGCCATTTGTTGAAACCTTGGAGCAAATGTGCGGTTATGCGAAGTTTATGAAGGATTTAGTGACAAAGAAGCGGTCGATGAATTTTAAAACTATAAAAATGACTCATCAAGCGAGTGCAATTGTGCATTCAATGGCTCCCAAGTTGGAGGATCCCGGCGCTTTCACGATTCCTTGCACAATTGGAAGTGCCGAGTTTGCAAAAATTCTTTGTGATCTTGGGGCGAGTATCAATTTGATTCCCTATTCGATTTCCAAGAATTTGGGAATTGAGCAAGAAAGACCCACATCTATGAGAGTACAAACGGCCGATCGTACCATGAAGAGACCATTGGGAATGATTGAAGATGTATTGGTTTGTGTTGATAAATTCATTCTTCCGGCGGATTTTGTCATTCTTGATTGTGAAGTTGATTATGAGGTGCCGATTATTCTTGGTAGACCTTTTCTTGCTACGGGGAAGGCTCTAGTTGATGTTGAAGCTGCAGAACTTACCTTCTGGGTTGGTGATGAAAAGTGGTTTTCCGTGTGCGTAAGTCCATGCGGCAACCCAATAGCAAAGAGGTGTGTTCTTTCGTGGACTTGGTGACTGACGTGATTGTAGATGAAACAAGTGTTGTGATGAATGTTGATGATACAATGAAGGTTTTCTTGCTCAACTTTGATGATGACGAGATGGATGGCTTCATGGAATGTGTGAACTCGCTGCAAGGACTGAGGGCGTACACTTATGAGCCCCGCAAATTGTCCTTGGATCTTGAAAATAGGACAACTCCTCCAACAAAGCCCTCAATCGAGGAGCCTCCTATCTTGGAGATAAAGCTATTGCCTCCACATCTTCGGTATGAATTTTTTGGCCTTTCTTCTACTTTATCGGTTATTCTTTCCTCTTGTTTGACTGACGTGCGGGTAGATTCTACATTGGCGGTGCTATAAGAGAGAAATAAGGCTATTGGATGGACATTGACGGATATTCGGGGAATAAGCCCTGTATTTTGTATGCACAAGATTAACTTGGAGGAAGGTGCCAAACCATCTATTGAACATCAAAGGAGACTTAATGAAGCCATGCAAGAGGTTGTCAAAAAGGAGATCATCAAGTGGCTAGATGTCGGGGTTGTCTACCCAATTTCCGATAGTTCGTGGACTTCTCCAGTCCAATGTGTCCCAAAGAAAGGGGGCATGATGGTGGTTACCAATGACAAGAATGAGTTTATTCCTACAAGAAAGTGACCGGGTGGAGAGTATGTATGGACTATCGTAAGCTCAACAAAGTCACAAGGAAGGATCATTTCCCACTTCCCTTCCTAGATCAAATGCTTGATAGATTGGCCGGTCGTGCTTTCTATTATTTCATTGATGGGTATTCCGGCTACAATCAAATTCTTATTGCTCCAGAGGATGAAGAGAAGACTACTTTTACATGTCCTTATGGTACTTTTGCCCTCAAGCGGATTCCATTTGGGTTGTGCAATGCACCAGCTACTTTTCAACGGTGTATGATGGCGATCTTCACGGACATGGTGGAGGATTACCTTGAGTCTTCATGGATGACTTCTCGGTGGTCGGGAATTCTTTTGATGATTTTCTAGCAAACTTGGATAAAGTGTTGGCAAGATATGAAGAAACAAACTTGGTGCTAAAATGGGAGAAATGTCATTTCATGGTCGAGGAAGGCATTGTCCTTGGCCACAAGATTTCAAAGAATGGCATTGAAGTAGACAAGGCAAAGATTGAGGTGATTTCCAAACTTCCATCTCCAACTTCAGTGAAAGGCGTACGGAGTTTCTTAGGCCACGCGGGATTTTACCCGCGGTTCATCAAGGACTTCCCTAAAGTGGTGAACCAGTTGTGCAAGCTTTTGGAGAAAGATGCTAAGTTCCACTTCAATGATAATTGCATGAAAGTCTTAGAATTTCTAAAGTTCAAGTTGACTACTACTCCCATAATCACCGCTCCAAATTGGAGTGTCTCTTTTGAGATCATGTGTGATGCAAGTGATGTAGCGGTAGGGGCTATTTTGGGGCAACGCATCAACAAGATTTTTCATCCAGTCTACTATGCTAGTAAGACCATGAATAGTGCCCAAGTAAACTACACCGTTACGGAGAAAGATCTCATTTCCATTGTCTTTGCTATGGAGAAGTTCCGCCCGTACTTGATGGGTGCAAAAGTCATTGTCCACACAGATCATGCGGAACTTCGCTATCTTATGAGCAAGAAATATTCTAAAGGCCGATTGATGAGATAGGTTCTTTTGTTGCAAGAGTTTGATAAAGACATCCAAGATCGAAAAGGAAGTGAAAACCAAGCGGCGGACCACTTGTCTCGTTTGGAGGAGGAGGGGAGGACGCATGATGGCCTTGAAATCAATGACTCCTTCCCCGATGAGAAACTCTTGGCTATTTCAATGAAAGAGGTGCCATGGTTCGCGGATCTAGCAAATTTTCTTGTAAGTGATATCATCCCGAATGAGTTCTCTTCAAACCAAAGGAAGAAGCTCAAACGGGATTGTCAAGACTATTATTGGGATGAACCTTTCCAAATTTGTACAGATGGGGTGATTAGAAGATGTGTACCAGAGGAGGAACAAGTTGAAATTCTTGGGGCTTGTCATTCTTCACCATATGGTGGTCACCATGGTGGGGTAAGAACGACGACCAAAGTGCTAAGTTACGGTTTCTATTGGCCCACTCTTTACAAGGATGCAACTGATCTAGTCAAGCGTTGTAATGAATGTCAAAGGGCTGGTGGAGTTTCAAAGAAAAATGAAATGCCTCTCATCACCATTTTGGAGATTGATATTTTCGATGTGTGGGGTATTGACTTCATGGGTCCTTTTGTGAGTTCTTGTGGAAACACTTACATCTTGGTCGTGGTTGATTATGTGTCCAAATGTGTTGAGGCCGTTGCTTTACCCAACAATGAAGAGAAGTGTGGTGGAATTTTTGAAGAAGAATATTTTCACAAGATTTGGTACTCCAAGGGCTATCATAAGTGATGGGGAATCGCATTTTTGCAGCAAAGCTTTCGACACCTTACTCACCAAGTATGGTGTCGCTCATAATGTCACGACTCCCTATCATCCACAAGCAAGCGGTTAAGTGGAAGTCTCCAACCAGGAGACAAAGAGTATTTTGTCCAAAATAGTGAATGTTAATCGGAAGGATTGCTACAAGAAACTTGATAATGATTAATGGGCTTATAGGACGGCTTACAAAACACCTATCGGAATGTCCCCATACCGGTTGGTGTTCGGAAAAGCTTGTCATCTTCCGGTGGAACTTGAGCACAAAGCTATGTGGGCTTTAAAAAAGCTCAGTCTTGAGTGGGATGTCACAGCCAACTTAAGGGTGGCACATTCGAACGAGTTGGATGAATTCTGGTACCATGCATACACAAGTTCTTCCTTATACAAAGAGAAGATGAAATGTCTTCATGACAAGTACATATGGAACAATGATTTTAAAAAGGGTGATCTTGTGTTGTTAAATTCACGGTTGCGGATGTTCCCCGAAAAGTTGAAGTCAAAATAGAGTGGCCCGTTCGAGGTTGCGGGTGTGACACCCTTTGGTGCATTGGACTTGAAGAATAAAAATGACGAAGTGTTTAGAGTCAATGGTCACCGGGTGAAGCATTATCTGGGAAGAGTTGGTGATGGCCACATCGTGGCGGTAATTCATTTCAAGTGATGGTAATTTGCGTCGTTCCGCGATGTTAAATCAGGCGCTTCTTGTGAGGCAACCCATGTTTCTTTTTTTTTCATTTTCTTCTTCTTTAGAAAGGTCTTATTTTGTGCTAACTGGTTATAAAGTGTGTTGCAGGAATGAGTGTGTTTACAGTGGACTGTGCTCAGAAAAATTGGTTAAGTATGGAAAAAGTGCGGACCGCACATGTATTGTGCGGACCGCACAATTTTGAACACCAAAGCAGAAAGGGATATGCGACCGCACAACTTGAGATGAAAAATTGCACCATCTTTGAAGTTTGCTTGTCAGAGAAATGGCCAATGTTCGGCCGCACAAGGAAATCTACGGTCCGCACCAGAATTTGCGGTCGCACAAGGAATTTTGCGGACCGCAGATCAACAAAGGGCAATTGCACAACAGGTACCAGAGTGTGGACTGCCGAAGGAATTCTGCAGTCGCACTCGTCTTTTGAGCCCTTAGCAAATCTCGTTAAGTATAAATAGTAGACCTCATTCTACTGTTGAAACTTTACAAATTCTGAGAAATTAGCACAAAGGCAAAAATATTGCACACAACTGAATCACTCATCTGCCACTTAATTTAGCATCCTTGATCCTTCCTTAACACCACTTCATCATTGGTATGTTCAGATCATCTCTAGAATTTTTCAATTTTCTTAATTTAGCTCATAATTTGTTAGTTACTTTTAGACCATTTGTCAAATTCATATCCATGTGGTTTGTAGATTGTGTTGGGTAAACTCTTAGTTGCTATTAGGGGGAATGGGTATCTGCTTATCATGTTTAATTGTTGCTAGCATGTCCAATTTGTGCGTTAAAACAGAAACCCTAAGTACTCTGCCCGATTTAATTTTGAATTATGCGGCCGCACAAGGAATTGTGCAGTCCGCAGATATGTAAGTTAGGACATTGGTTTAGCAAAGTTGTGAGGACCGCACTTGAAATTGTGCGGTCCGCCGAAATTCAATCGTGGCCGCAGAAAAGTGTGTGCGACTGTAGATGAAGGCTTTCTTTGTTTTCAGAGAGTTACCATTTTTAAGGTACCCACTGTGCGTCCGCACAAAAAAATGTGCGGTCACACTCCAAATTGTGCGGACTGTAGTTTCATCACTGCGACCGCACTTTCAAATTGTGCGGTCCGCACAACCCCACCTGCGGCCGCGCTCAAAAATGTATGGACCGCACTTCCCTACCCTGAAAAATAATTTTGCTCTGCAACTGTCTACTATTTTGCACTTGAACTAGAACTGACTCCTGTTGCTGTTTATTGCAGAAAATGGTTAGGTCACGTGATCATGGTGACACACCAAAGGGAAAGGGTGAACCCTTCGAGGCCGAGACAAGAGTACCCTACCACTCGTCGTGCAAAGAACTATATCCAAAAAGGTAACTACCGGACGAGGTAGAGTTGCAGAGCCCGCTGAATCAAGTTCATATGTCCCGTCTATGGGAAGCATCGGAGGGTGACTCTATACAAGAGCAGCCTGCTGTGCAATCACAGCCACAACATCTTCAGGGGAGATATCAGCTCCAAGACGAGCCTTCCACCTTAGAGAGCACTTCCGAGGGGTTGGAAGGTGACAGTCAGGATTCAGGACCCTCATCTACACATGCCCCCGACGCACCAGCCACTACAGTGATGGCCGAGAGGGTGATACCAGAGTTGAGGGACTTGAGAGGTTCGTGAGCCTAACTGCATTCAATAGATTCCAAGAGTGGTGTCCATCGAGATCGCTCACTTTTGAGCGTTAGTTCTTATTGAAGGATCTTGACAAATATAACCCAGCGGTGTCAAGACAATTCCCGGAGTGGAAGGGGTGGACATGGTTCACTCAAAGTGTGGTGGATGCAAAAGAGCACTTAGTCCGGGAATTTTACGCCAATGTGGCGCATATAAAGAAGAGGACTAAAGTGACAAAAGTGAGGAATTTGAAAGTGCGGTTCGATCAGAGCACCCTGAATGCATATTTAGGGTTTGAGGATGTGGAGCATGTGTAATACCTGGAGAAGTTCGCACTGGATGATGCAGCTCGCCCATGGCTAGCTGAGATTCTAGCAGCTCCGGAACCACCACCACCATGGATCACAGCAGGGGTTGCTATTCATCAGAACACCCTCAATTGTGAGGCTAAAGGATCGTAGACATTTGTGTGTAGCAGACTAGACCCATTCCAAAATGAAACCAATCTCCCAATCCCGAGGGCAGTGCTAATCGCTTCTATCATGGCCGGGTACCCAATCAATGTGGGTGTCGTGATGTCAGCCAACATGTCTCTGGTTAGTAAGAAAGGTGACAGCTCTTACTCGTATCCCAACACTATCACGGATTACCTTACGGATGCGGGAGTGAAGTCGAAGAGTTTTGATACAAAAGTTCGGGCAAAGAAGCCCTTCACTTGGTATTCTCTGAAGGACCCAAGGAACCCGAAGAATAAGGGTCAGCCGACTACTACCGTAGGCTAGTCTGATGAGCCTTCGGTGGTAGCTGCAGATTCAGCTGACATGCCTTCCACTGCAGCAGGGCCTTCTACTAGTACAGCTGCCATACCTCCACCTCTATCTTTAGGGCCATCAGAAGCAGTTCCCTCCACCTCGACTTTGAGGTCAGTACCTATGCCTGCTCAACCATTATCTACGGGCAAGTCTCCCAGACCCTGGCGAGCCTCAACAACTGGATGCAGACAGCTACTGCAAAGCTGTCTGACTTATCCGGTGTTGTTGCAGCACAGACATCTACCCCGGCACCCCAGATTCCTCCGACAATGGAGGACACATTGAGAAGATTTTGGAGAACCAGAAGACCATCATGGACACTTTGGTGGCACATTGAGGAGTGATTGAGGAGCTTGGGAAGCAGGTGAAGAAGATGAGGAAATCCAAGGCTTCGAAGAAATCGGTTGACAAGTTGCGGAAAGAGGTGACTAGGATGGCAGCAGTTGGTAACCTTCCATTTGATCTGTTGATGGAGACAGCTCTAGCAGCACCATCAGCTTTAGTGGCACCAAATGGCCAGTCTGAGGAGCCAGACCTGGCTTCTGACACTGCTGAGGCGGTGCGATAGATGTTCGACAACTCAGCTACTCCCAGAGCCGAGGATGATAAGATCTAGTTGAAGGAGCCTGAGGGTGGTGACGTTGCTACGGACACAAAGATGTCCAAGGCCACATAGGAGTCCTCTTTACTCTTACCCTTCCTTATTTTTATTTTGTTAAGCATTGGGGACAATGCTTATTTTTATTTGGGGGTGGACTTTATTTGATATTTGGATGATTTGACATTCGATTGTAATAACTGATAACATTTTTCTTTTTCTTTTTATTATGTACATATTCTTCTCTCTCTCTCTCTATTGATGTATATATTTTCTCCTTTCCTCCCTCATTTTGTATATTCATTTTTGCTTTGTAGCTTCTTTATTTTGTTTTTTTAGTAGTCAATGTCTAATTTAATAGCTTCTTCTTTAATCTAGTAGTTTATTTTTATGTTTAAGTGGACAATAAGCCTTTGATTTTCTTAATACTACGGTTCTTTTTAGGTAGTTTTTGTGTGAACGGGTGACTCTTCCCAACGATAGATGGCGTGACAACCTTCTTAAGGGATTGAGTCCGTTTTTGGTGTTTAAGTAAGAATAGTAGTAATAATGAATAAAAGACCTAATTGAGTCAAGCTTAAAGAGTTAAGCATGCTTCACTCGGTACCAACACACTTAACTACGTGCTTATGATTAAAAATAAGTTCTTGGAAAGAAATAGCTCTAGTTAATGATGTTCTGGCTCTTGTGTTGACTTAGGCAATCATCGAGTGGTTTAGTCGAATCATTAGTGATTTTCAATCTTGAATATGGTTGTTGTGGGCCCTTGACTCTATCCTCTTTAACAATTCAGCTGTGTGAGAGGTGCGATGTTTTTGGTGCAAGTCCAAGTACCTGTGCTAATGGTCTAGAACTTGCCCCTAATGTGTTTCTAGGCGACATTTTAAGTTCTGCTTGGCTTCAGAAGTGATTGTAGGCTTTCCTTGATCCGCTTGAAATTTTCCATGTCCCACCAATGTTTTTATCCCTAGTCAACCATTTGAGCCTAAAAACTTTCTCATTTGATAACCATGTTACAAGCCTTTACCCATTTGTAGTGACCCTCTCTTGGCACCCGAGCTTTCCTTAACACTTTTGAGAAACAATTGGCTAAAATATAAGTTGGGGGAGAGACGAGGAGTTTGAAAAGGGTATCAAGGCACAAAAAGAGAAAAGAAATGAAGAAAATGAAAGGCAAGAAAAAGAAAGAAAGAACAAAAAGAAAAAAATGCTAAAAGAAAGTGAATAAGTTGAAGAGTTGAAGAGATTCAAAGAAAAGTAAAGATGCAAAGCATGGAGAAAACAAAGAAGGAGAAAATGAATATCATGATCAAGAAAGAGTGATGTCAAGTCTCTCTAGTTCCCCTAAGGAAAAGAACATGCCTCAAAGAGTTGGCAAAACATGAGCTGATAAGAGAAAATGGAGTGCTTAAGAAAAGATGAACCGTTCTATTCCAACATATCCAACCTTGGTCCAAAAGCCTTCATTACATTCCATAAAAGCCCTACGTGATTTCAAGCCGAGTGAACTTACATTGGTGGTGATCTACATGAGGGGCAAGCATATGGCACTTAGAGTCGTACTTGTGACATTCTTTTGAGAGAGATGAGCGAACTTTTCGCAAATATTTTAATTGAGTGCTACATTCTTAAGAGAGATATGCTAACGGAGAGTAGAGAAGGAGGAGTTTGGGATCCACAATGACCTACATGAAAGAGCGAGCTTCCTTGATGAATAAAGTCAACTCTTAATGCTCAAGTGTCACATTAGAACTATTTGTGCTTGAAAGTTCAAATCATTGCCTTGTTGATAATTCATAAGTGTTGTGGGTAATTTGGTCCCAATTGATGTGTGATAAATTAGCTGGAATAGCTCTTAACTTGTGGAGGTGGGAATTACCTTATTTGCTTGAGGACAAGCAAAAGCTTAAGTTTGGGGGAATTGATAAGTGGAGATTTTGAATACTTATTGTGTTCCCGGAAACTGATGAAATATTCTTAATTGCAGTAATATTGGAAAATGAACCACTAAGATAAAATCCAACTCAAGAAGGAGTGATCTGAACTCAAGGACAAAAACAAGCACAGAAGCTCAAAGTGCGGACCGCAGAATATCATCTGCGGCCGCAGTTTGTGAAGAAATTTCCATCAAAGACAAGTGAAAAGTGCGGACCGCACAATGACATATGCGGCCGCAAAAGCTAGTCAAGAGCCAAGGTTTAGAGAGCATGCATATCGAGTTCAAATCAAGTGCAAACCGCAAAATTATTGTGTGGCCGTAGAAGATCAACTACGCAGCCGCAGTTGCATTTGTGCGGTCCGCAGAAGAGCCATGTGCCACCGCACTCAGAAATGTGCGGACCGCAGAAGAAGAGAGATGCGGATGCGGCTCATAATTGTGCAGCCGCAAGATTCAAATCCTGTCAAGCCAAAGCAAAGTGCGGACCGCACATGGAATTCTGCGGCCGCAGAACCTCCGAAAGGGCATTTTTGTCCGAAAGTTCTAGCTGTGTATAAATAGAAGAGTTTCACTTTTTTAGGTTAAGTTGTGATATCAGCAGCAACAATAGACGTTCTTCTTTACCTTCTTTAGTAGTTTTTTCCATTTTGATCTTTTTGAACATAGATTTCATTATTTTAATTATCAATATGGGTTTGATTATCATTTCTTCTTCTATTTCTTCTATTTTAAGCATTAGTATTCTCACTAGGGTTGTTACCCAACGCTAAAGTGTAAACTTAATGGTTGCAAATATTAGTTCATGCCTATTTGACTTGCTCTCTACTTGAGAAAGAGAGACTTAGCCTAGGAAAACTTGGCTAACAAAAAACTAAGGTAAATCAAGAGATTGATAGTCTCAATTAAAGGGTTGAACCTAGAGATAGTAAAACCCGACTTAAGCTTTTATCAACCGTTTGGTTCAATGCCCATTTGGACTTGAGAAAGACGAATTGGGCAAAATCACTCTCTTACCGAGAGGTATTGAGTGGGTACTTGAGAGTTAATAGTTATAATACACCCCGACCAACAAAACAACCTTTAAAGTTTACAACCCGTTAGGCAAACACCTAGGTGAAGCTCATAGCCCTAGCCCTTTCATATCATTTGTAAAACAACAAAAATAATTTCCTAGTGCTAATTCTTAATTGGTAATCTTAGTTTAACTTAGACGTAAAAACAACCCAATTCTGTGGAAGTGCAATTTGAGATTATTCAAGCTCATTCACTAAAGTATATACTCCTAAGTCTCATTCATAGCTCCCTGTGGAAAATCGACCTCGACTCCTTTGTTGGGTATTACTATTGCATCGACCGTTTTATAATCTCAAATAGAGGTGTGACTTGGACGAGATCATGCATTCGCAATTTCTTGGCCTCTTTTTTATCACCTAGGAGTACACCGTCCTGCAAGTATGTAACAATACGATTGCGCCAGTCCCAACTCAGCTTTATGGTTCTTACCTCGATTTGGTCTATCGATGAGTTGAGAAGGTGGACTAGACTTCTGTCTCTAGTTGCAATGTTTTTAGTGGTTGCGGTTAATTTGGCAAGGCTGTCTACCTTAGCGTTCTGTGCTCGGTGGATCTGGTCGAGTCGACATTCATCGAACTCGGGCAGCAGCTTGTAGATTTTGGTCTGGTATTTTTGTAAACCTTTGTTCTTTGATTTAGAAAGTCCCTGTGACTTGGTTGACAACTAGTTGAGAATCACAGCGTAGTCTTAATCGTTTTGCCCAGTATTTGAGTGCTAGCCTTAACCCTGCAATTATGGCCTCATATCCGGCCTCGTTGTTAGTCATATCCAGGCAACTTATGGACTGACGAATCACTGTGCTGATTGGAACTTTGAGTACGAGTCCCACTCCGAACCCTGACGCGTTAGACGCACCATTAGTGTACAGGACCCATAGGTCATGTACTTGGGAAGAAGCGTGGGCGGCTTCTCTTTCAACTTCGGGCATTATTTTTGCGCTGAAGTCGGCAACGAAGTCAGGAAGAACTTGTGACTTTATCGATGTTCGCGGTTGATATGTGATATCGTGCTCGCTTAGTCCGATGGCCCATTTGGCCAACCTGCCCGATAGCTCGGGTTTATGCAAAATACTTCTTAAGGAGAAAGTCGTGATGACTGAGATGAGGTGGCACTAGAAATATGGTCTAAGCTTTCGTGAAGCTACAACTAAGGCCAGGGCAAGTTTTTGATGTGAGGGTATCTCGTCTCGGCGTCAACTAGTGTTTTGCTAATGTAATAGATGAGAGACTGCGTATCTTTATTTTCTCGGACCAGGATTGCGCTCACAACTACTTCGGATACAACAAGGTAGACGAGGAGGCGTTCCCCTGGTTCTAGTTTTGAAAGCAATAATGGCGACAACAAATATGCTTTTAACTCCTTCAGGGCTTGGATGCACTCAGAAGTCCATTAGAGGCCGTTATCCTTCTTGAGTAAGCCAAGGAATCTGTGACACCTATCCGCTGATCGCGAAATGAATCTTGAAAGGGCGACGATACGGCTAGTCAAGAACCTGTTTTTTGGTGGTCAGGTGTTCTGATATCCCTCGATGGCTTTGATTTGATCGGGGTTGACCTCAATCCATCGCTGTGATACCAGGAAACCTAGAAAATTTCCCGAGGCCACATCGAATGCACATTTTCAGGATTTAGTTTCATTCCGTACCATCTGAGTATATCGAAGGTTTCTCTTAGGTGTTCGATGTGATCTTCTTTCCTTTTGGACTTGACCAGCATGTCGTCCATGTAGACTTTCATCGTTTTGCCGAGTTGGTCTTTGAACATCCTCGTTACTAACCTTTGGTAAGTGGCCCATGCGTTTTTCAGCCGGAAGGGCATGACCCTATAGCATTACGTCCCCTGATGGGTGATGAAAGTGGTTTTCTCATGATCCTCTTCTTCCATGAGGATTTGATTATAGCCTGAGTAGGCGTCCAAGAAGCTCAGTAGTTCATGCCCGGCCGTTGCGTCAATGAGTTGGTCGATATGGGGTAACAGATATGAATCCTTGGGGCATGCTTTGTTCAAATCTGTGAAATCTACGCACATCCACCATTTCCCATTTTTCTTTTTCACCATGACCATGTTGGCGACCCCTTGGGGGTATTTCGACTCCCTAACGGAGCAATTTTCTAATAGTATTTCCACCTTTGCGCGTACAAGCATCATTAATTGCGGAATTGAACTTACACCAAACCTGCCTCATGGGGGGTGGAATGGATTGGCGTTGAGCTTGTGCATGGCAATTTTCTTCAAGATACCTGGCATATCTGCATGGCTAAAAGCAAACAAGTTTGCGTTAGTAGTTAAGAATAGACGAAATTTACCTAGTTCCTGAAGTTTGCAGCCGATGTAAGCTTTCTTGCTGTGGTCGTTGCTGTCTAATTGAACGGGGTCGAGGTCTTCTATGGTTGATCCCGCAGCTTCGACCGTATCGGGGTCTCTGATGACATCCTTGCTATCATCACATATCGACCTCGACCCTGTTAATTGTTGTGCCTCTTTTTCTTTGTCCTTCGTTTGTTGAGTGACCGTGCAGTCTAGGGCAATACGGTAGCATTCCTGGGAAGTTTGTTGTTCCCCTCATATGCTGAATATTCCCCATAGAGTTGGGAATTTGATGTCTTGGTATAAGTTGGAAGGGATGGCTCTCATGGTGTGTATCCATGGTTGCCCTATTATGGCGTTGTACGTTGTGTCTTGGTCCATGATGTGGAACGTGGTTTCCAGAGTGACACCACCTGCCAGGACGGGGAGTGTGATTTTGCCAGATGTTCGCTCAACTGCATTGTTAAAACCTGTTAGCTTGATGCAACACGGCACTATCTTATCTTAGAGTTTCATTTATACAAGTGCTCGAGGGTGGATAATGCACGCGCCGCTCCCATCGTCTACCATAATGCGTCTCACATCTGTATCAAAAATTCGTAAAGTGATAACAAGGGCATCATAGTGAGGGAAAACCAAACTGTTGGTATGTGTCTTATTGAAGATGATACTTTCTTCGAGTTCATCATACCGTTCGTGGGTGATTGACCGCTTGAGCATGTGGTTTGTGGTAAGCTTCACATTATTGATGGAAGCATCGTCGCTGCCGCCGATGATCATGTGGACTATGCGGATTGGCAAGGGCAATTTCGGCGGTCCTTGATGTTGTTCACGTCCTCTGGCGAAGTTGGTCCTTCCCCGGTCGCTCAGCAACTCTTTGAGGTGTCCCTGTCATAGTATGATTACGACCTCCTATCTTAGGGTGATGCAATCTACGATTTTGTGCCCTCGCTCTTAGTGAAACTCGCTAAGGGTGTCCGGTTTTCTGGTACTCGGGTTTGACCTCATCTTTTGTGGCCATTTCACCTTTGGTCCGAGCTTTTTCAAGGCGTAGACTATTTCTGTAGGTGACACACAAAAATTGTAAGCAGATAATAAAGAGGGTATACCTCTTTCGTTCCGGTGAGTCCCTATCCTTCATCTGGGTGGGCCCTCTTCGTGGTGGGAGGAGGACACGATGGCAGCTCTGACATATGGTAGATGTCGTTCCCTGTTGGGTCGCGGAGCTGCGAGGTCCCTTTTGATATCATTTCTTCGATCTTTTTTGGATTTGACCTGTACTGAGGTCAATCGATGAGTCAGTCCACTGAGGTCGTCCTCGTCTGCTCGGACCTCAGCACAATATGCATTGTGTATTTCATCCCAAGTAGTTGGGGGGTACTTCATGAGACGATTTAATAACTTTCTTGTCGCCCTTGAACCATTCCTGCTCAGCCTATTCTGAAAGGCTGCGACCGCCATCCCTTCCGATACGTTCGGCAAGGTCATCCTTACTCGGTTGAACCGGGTGAGGAAGTCCCTCAATCCCTCTCTCGGAGACTGTTTAATAGCAAATATGTCATTTACTCTCGCCTCGGCCTTCTTGGCCCCAGCGTGGGATGTTACGAACTTGTCGGCCATCTCTTCGAAAGTTTCAATGGAACACGCAGGCAATTGTGAATACCACATTAACGCTCCCTCTATGAGGGTTTCACCGAATTTTTCAACAAAATGGAAGACACTTGTTCTTTAGCGAGGTCATTACCTTTCACGGTAGTGAGTCACATGATCTTTAGGGTCAGTCATGCCATCATATATCCTGAGGTAAGGCGGCATTTTAAAAGTTTTTGGTATGGTATGGGGGCGACATCATCACTATACGGCTGTTCGACGAACCGGCCAGCATCTCTCTTTGGCAAGAGCTTAGGGGCGTCCGGTATCTTGTCGACCCTTTCCTGATGTTCTCTCATTTGGTCCCAAGTGCTTTGTTCTCATTCTCCATTTCCTCCATCCTTTTCAGAATGGCTGAGAGAGTGTCGTCACATGCACTATTAATGACATTGTGAGTAATACCTGTCGTTGGAGGAGGAGGAAGTTGATTATGCTGCTCATCTGCTGGTTGTATAACGCAAGTCCTTGTGCTTTCTTTAGCCGTGCCCCAAACGGGCTTATGGAATATGCTGGTTAGCATATCAGTTAGCCAAGCCTCAAGGAGCTTTTTTACAGCTGGGGGCGTCCCCTCCGCCACAGATGTGGAGGCTCCCTTACCAAGAAATTTTGTGATGCTGCAGTGAGGAGGAGGTGACTTATATAATAGTGGGTTAAACTTAGTTAATAATAATATCTCTAGATGTGAGTTCCGAAAATGTGAATAACGTTAGACAAATCTAGTGGTGGATTGATAACAACATGCATTTACTATTCCAAAAGGTATGAGCAAATGGAGAAGTAACTAGCAATAAATAACAATAAATTGCATTTAAGTAAAATAGGAGAAGTGGTTCACCCAATAAAGGATGAACAGGATGATTGTCCCTCCAGACAATGATGAGTGTCAGACAAATACTAGAATGATCGAATTATTCTCTGATCTGATGGAAAAGTGTGGAATAATATGTATAAGAATCTTGATGAAAAGGTAGTGTTTGTTTCTTTATGAGAGAGAGAGAGAGAGAATCTTTTGTCAAAAGTATGTTCTTAACAAAATGAATATCACATGCCCCTTTTCATTATCTTTTTTCCTCTTTATATGAGACATATCCCTAACAAATCCTAATAGTACATGTGCAGAGAATATTCATTAGAATATTTCCTCATTATCCTATTCTAAAAACTAGCCGTTACAGCCCTTTCCGCGGTGCTCGACCTCGATCATTATTGATATCCCGACCACGAGTTTCGCCATTTCCTGATCGACCTCGACTAACTCTTTCCTCAATGCTACCTTGCCCTAAATGTTCTGTGGCGGATTTCACCCTATACACAGTCGTCTTCAAGAAAAATTATGAAGAGTAGAGGAAGAAGAAAGAACAAAGTCATAAAAGAGAACATTTTCTCCTCGATTAAATCCCTTTCTGATGAGTTACACTAACTAATCAAGTTAAGCTAATATAACGAAGAAGGTCCAAGATTGAAATATGTCTTTTTTTCTACTTGAAATATATTTTCTTAGATTATCGCATGTAAAATAATATTCACTCTTTTTTTAGCTATAAGTGCTAGTAAGAGGTTACTAATGTCAAAATGGTTTAATTAATGGAGGATAATTCTGTATCACCATATATAATTGGAAGGCTTTTATGTCCATTAACAGTTTTGTGTTTCCTATGAACTAAATGAGATCTAGATGTATGCAAATTGAAAGATTTCCATTTAAAAATCATAAATTGCAAGAAATGAAAATATGATATATTCTAAAAACTTTGATAAATATAGACTATGCAAAGACATTCCAATTTGATTTTGTATGACGTCTCTTGTGGAACAAGTAATGAGGATAAAATTAGCGGTAAATTTAGCACATTCATTCTACTTACTATATAGCTAGTGCCTCTTTTTGTTTAACAAACTTTCTCTAAATAGAGTAACCAATACTATTTTAGTCTTTACTTTTCTAAAGCTAGATCTTTTAATAATGTTTGCTAGTGGATTTTTTTATTGGTCCACACAGTTTGATTAAAAACTTATCAAAGCTAAGCTCCCTCACCTATATATGTTATTACCCTCAATCGATTTCATATGTTTGGTTGGGTGAAGAAAATGACTGGAAAGCCAAGATGGAACATGATAATGATAACACGTACAGCAAAAATCCGAAAAGGAACACTAAGAATGAAAGATCATAAGAACTAGTCCAAGATTTGGTGGTCCACTCCTGAACTTGACTTGGCCAAAAAACTAAAACATAACCTGAAATCCTGCATACATGTGGGATCTTACATTAATTGGTAGTTTTCTCTTTTTGGAATCCAACTTTATGTTAATATTGAAAAGAGAATACAAATTAAATACTACGTTGATATCTTTGAAATATAGGACCTATGTTCCCATTTCACACTTGTTATAGTAATTTTAGTAATTAAACTCTAATAACATAACTGGTAACTGGTAAAATTGTTGTCATGTGACCAGGAGGTCACAGGTTCAAGCCGTGGAAATAGCTTCTTGCAAAAATACAGGATAAGGCTGCGTACAATAGACCCTTGTGGTCCGGCCCTTCCCCGATCTCCGCGCATAACATGAGCTTAGTGCACCGAACTTTTTTTTTTTTAAATAATATATTAGTATGCAACTAAATGGCGAATGCCATGGTCCAATATGGAACTTTACCGTGTAATATTATTTTCTCAAGCGAAAATGAAAAGGAAGAAGAAGAAGAAAAAAGGACAAGAAGCATATCATTTCCTTTACTTTTTTATGGCCTATGATTTGCAAACATATATAATTTCTCTTTTAATTTCTTCTTCTGCAATTAGTCATGATATAATAAAAGGGGAAATTCCTTTTCATCTTAGGCAATTTCACTTCTGGTCTCCAAACAAACCAACCAACAAACAAAGAAATTATAATTGCACTATGGAAGCTTTCTTGTTGTTAGAAGTTAGAACCTCCCTAATTACGAAGTCTACAATTAATCTCATTGTTAGTGCTTAAGTACGGTTTCAAAAAGCAAAAATAGAAAAGAAAGTACTTATGTCTAACTTCTTCTTCCTTCTTTTGTTTTTTGGTGGAAGAAAGGGTTTCAATTCTTCCTTGTTTTAAATAGCTATGAGCCTATGACACTAAGAAAAGATTTGCCATTTTTTAAAACATTTTTATTCTCTTTATGATTTGTTTAAAGTTTTGGAGTCTATTACTCAAATGGTCACTCAACTATCCCAAATTATCTGCTAAAGTCACTTTTCTTTCGTTTGTAACAACAAAGTCACTTAACTATGCCTATAGCACTCGGAAGGTCACTTAACTAGATTTTTCAAATTTTGGATTGCCAAATACCTATTTTACCTTCTAAACTATAAATATTTATCTTCTTTTTATTTATTTTTTTAACTTTTAATACTATAATTTTTTTCCTTTTAACTTATATTATGGACTTACCTATAGAACAAATAAATTTTATTTATAAATTAAAAAAATAAAAGTATTTAAGCATATATAATGCTGGAATACCAAAATAATGAGCATCGTAAAAAATTAATTAAGATAATTTGTTCGTAATTATAATTTTAGTAGTAATAACAAAAGTTCAAAAATTTATTTACACAATTGAGAATGAAAGAAAATAAAGGTTGTAAAATATATATTCCATGCACGTAATTTAAAAATAATTATATATATTCTTGAAAATTATGCTCAAATTATATCATTATTTCGTCATTATATGAGCTGAAAACTAATTTCTTATTTTTTATTTTATAAATAAAATATATTTATTTTATAGGTAAAGTCCACAATGTAGACTAAAAGGAAAAAAAATTATAATTTTTAAAAGTTAAAAAAAATGATAGTTTATAGGGTAAAATAAGTATTTGACAATCAAGAATTTGAAAAATCTAGTTGAGTGACCTTCTGAGTTCTATAGGCATAGTTAAGTAACTTTGTTGTTACAAACAAAAGAAAAATGACTTTAGCAGATAATTTGGGATAGTTGGGTGACTATTTGAGTAATGTACTCAAAGTTTTAAATAAGTGATCTTACTTAGACTTTTTTAATGGTACTTTAGACCTAATGGCAATACCTAATAAAAGTACGTGTAATCATATTGTCTTTTGACATCTGCAGCAGCTTTTGGGTTCATTGATTTAACACCACCAACGAAAAGGAATCATAATGTCATCCATTTGGCATACTTAATTTATGCATAATCTACAAATTCATGCCCCTCTTTCTACACTTTACACTCCCCTATCCCCCCCCCCCCC
>NW_017675791.1:41855-45016 GCF_001879085.1 Nicotiana attenuata
AAAAAAAAAGAAAAAACCCTCCCAAGACCCCCAAAAGAGATTGAAGAAATACTTACATAATATACCAGGTGTTTAAGCCCCGTTTGTCCATGAAATTTTGTAAGTTTTTGGAAATTTTTTCTGAGTTTTTCAAAAGACTACTTTGTCAAAATTTTCAGATTTTTTTTTCCCAATACAAAACTGCAACATTTTTCAAGTGAAATGCATGTCCAAACATAATTTCAAATTCCAAAAATTATTGTTTCAACGTAACTTCAAATACTACTTTTTTTAAAATTTATAATTTTTATGTTGAAACGCCTATTAAATCTAATCAAACAATTCAAATTTCGCATTAATAACAAATTAAGTGTTGGTAATATGTATTGCGTTTATTTGTTTGATGTAAATGCTAAGTGTTGGTAATTTATTTGCTGTACTACGCGTGTGGCGTTGAGATTGGCAGATTTTGAATTCCAAACAATTAGGAAGCAAAGCGTGAAATCCAACCCATTTGATCTAACCTCTCAAACATATATCACCCAGCAGGAATAGAAAAAGGGGCAAAGCTTGAGATAGTACTCAATGATTGTTCTAAAGTAACAAGAAGAAGCACAGACACAGAAGGCTTTAAGTACATGCTCCCAATCATAGCATATAATAGGAAATTACATGATTATGAACATCGTTTTGGTGCAGTCGAAACAGATAAATTTACTAGTATCATAACATGAACTCAACTTTTTGAATATTCTGGTAATGGGAATGAGGACGAACTAATACATATGAAGGCTTGACGAACCAATGAAATCATGTCCAGGATTTGGGGTAAAAATTTACTCGTATTCAGTGTTTGCACCAAACTAAACAATTTAACCGTGAGAGTTACAAATTAAAATGCAAACGCATATTACTTAATCAAGCAGCATTCCTTTGCTTGGTGTAAACATTGGGGGCATATAATAAGTTTTTATCATCGCTTATTATTTAATTAGATGTTACACAGGCTCTTCTTGTGATATTTCATGTAACAAAACTATACTATAATATAAAAGGACAAGTTTACCCCTTATGTGATAATTTTATATTTTCCACTACTAGTTTATTTTCTCTACATTCACTCACTGCCTTACCTTGGACAGTTCACAATCCAAGAAGGTTAGACTGGATGCTTGCCCATGAACATTGCTTTACTGATTCTCAGGCTAAATTGGTCTCGACTTAAGACGCTCGTCTATCTTATCTCCTCGAGCTCCTACTTGTTTTTTTTACCATCTTTTTTTTCTCTGCTCGAGACGGATTGTAACTTTACCTACAAGTGAATTACACAATAATTATATCTCAATCTGAAATAAGTTGGGATCATTTATATAAATCATTGTTGATTATGTTTCCTGATTAAATTTACCTCAAACAAATATTATACAAATAAAAT
Organism: Nicotiana attenuata; assembly: GCF_001879085.1. NCBI lineage: Eukaryota > Viridiplantae > Streptophyta > Magnoliopsida > Solanales > Solanaceae > Nicotiana > Nicotiana attenuata. The sequence continues at coordinate 43,270 of NW_017675791.1, forward strand.
TAAAAAAGAAAAAACTAGAATGTCTCTACATTTCCTACTAGTACTAGAATCTCTACAACAATAACAACAACAACAACGACCCAGTAAAATCTTACTAGTGGAGTCTGGGGAGGGTAGTATGTATGCAGACCTTACCCCTACTCCGAGGAGTAGAGAGGTTGTTTCCGAAAGACCCTCGGCTCAAGAAGACGAAAAGAGGCAATATTAGTACCACCAACAGATACCATAAGTAAAAATAACAACATCATGAAAACCAGAAAATAGGTGCAAAGCAAAAGCGCTAGCCAGTAAATAGACCGGCCCTATGAAAACGAAAGAGTAGTAAGACACAACATTGCCACTAGCTGTCTCAGACAAAAATCCTACCAAACTAGCCTCACAAAAACCCTAATATCGACCTCCACAGCTTCCTATCAAGGATCATGTCCTCGGAAATCTGAAGCCTCGCCATGTCCTGCCTGATCACCTCTCCCCAATACTTCTTAGGTCACCATCTACCTATTCTCGTGCCCTCTGAAACCAGCCGCTCACACCTCCTTACCGGAGCATCTTGGCTTCTCCTCTAAACGTGCCCGAACCATCTGAGCCTCGTTTCCCGCATCTTGTTATCAATGGGAGCCACACCCACCTTCTCCCGAATATCATCATTCCTAATCTTATACATCCTAGTGTACCCGCACATCCGCCTCAACATCCTCATCTCTGCTACTTTCATCTTCTGGATATGTGAGTTCTTAACAGCGCAACACTCAGCCCCATACATCATGGCCGGTCTAACCACCGCTTTATAAAACTTACCTTTGAGTATCAGTGGTACTCTCTTGTCACACAGGACTCCAGATGCTAACCTCCACTTCATTCACCCCACTCCAATACGGTGTGTGACATCCTCGTCGATCTCCCATCCCATTTGGATAACCGACCCAAGGTACTTGAAACTGCCTCTACTTGGGATGACCTGTGATTCAAGCCTCACATCCACGTCCACTTCCCTCGACTCAGCGCTGAAATTACACTCCAGGTATTCCGTATTCGTCTTGCTCAGCTTGAAACACTTAGTCTCAAGAGCCTGTCTCCAAACCTCTAGCCTCTCATTAACACCGGCTCGCGACTCATCAATTAGAACTATGTCATCAGCGAATAACATACACCATGGCACGTCCTCTTGAATATGGTGTGCTAACGCGTCCATCACCAGGGGCAAATAAGAACGAGCTGAGCGCAGAACCTTGGTGCAACCCCATAACAATCGAAAAATGCTCAGAGTCGCCTCCAACTGTCCTAACCCGAGTTTCAGTACTAGAATCTCTAGTTGAGCTAAAAGACTTATAGAAAGTATAAGGCCTTATGTAAATGTATTGATATGAATTAAAAAATATATTCCTAATTAAGTGGTATCGCTTGTATAATAAATTCTTTCACTATTCGCTTTTTATTTGTTTGGTATATATTGATTAATTTTAAGAGATTGTAGGTCTATTATCTTAAACATCGAAGACAATTGATTTTAGAGCCTCTAAGCACTAAATTTGCCTAACAATTTGTGAGAACTTCATTAGTTCATTTCTTTCTTATGCAATTTGCTTTCTCTCGTTCCCCCATGTAAGAGTTTTGAAAAAGTTGTGCTTTAAATTATATTTTTCACTTAAGTGGTCCCTTTTAAGTTGTTGATCTGATAATGGGGGTCCTAAAAATGACCAATGGTCTAAATGATTATTTTTCAAGGGTAAAAAAAAAAAAAAAAAAA
>NW_017675791.1:45036-56320 GCF_001879085.1 Nicotiana attenuata
TATTAATTTTTACGAAAGGGTTAAAAAAAAAAAAAAAAAAGCAACCAAATAATAATCTCACTCTCACTTTGCACTTTTGAAATTTGAATGTCAGCAAGAATCATTTGCCTGCTAAAGCAAAAAGGAAGAGCCTTATAATAAAGAAAAAAGATTATTATTAGAAAAAAGAAAAAGAAAGCTCTAAATTAAGTTGCCAACCCATATTTCAGAAACTCTGTGTGTGTAGTTGATTATCATAAGTCTTTTCTTTGCTTTTTTTTATAGTAAGTGTACTAGTATAATCCCAGATGAGAAGAACTTTCTTTATCATACTCTTCTGCTTCTTCTTCTTTTCTCTGAAATTTCTCTATATCTTTATTCACTCACACCATCTTTGATCTTATTTGTTAATGCAAGATCCAAAGAACTCTTCACAAGCAAGGTAACTTCTCTCCTTCATCTTCTTCCTTTAATTTCAATATTTCTTTCTATAAAATTACATGCTGTCAATTTTACCCTGGGGTGGATGAAGACTCATGAATTGTAAACAAATGGTTTATCTTATATATACAAACTGACATTCTTTACACTATCACTATAATTTAGTGTCAATTACAAATTATGCTGTAACATAACAAGAGTTGTGATCGGTGTCTTCTCTGGTTATCCGACATTACAAAATGCTTTGACACCATTACAAAAAAAAAGTATGTCTCTATGAATTTTGTTTGATTTTTAAATTAACCCGATTTTTATGACCCCACTAAAAAAATTTTGAGTCGTCAATAAAAAGAACCTGATTAAATGATCAGTCATGTTTTATAATCCCTATATTATTTGCCCATAAAGGGGAAAAATACTACTCCTCCTCGATGGGAAGATGTGGTCAAGACCAATTAGTGAAAGATATATGAGCTGATGAGGTAAGAGAGGACTAGTTGTCCTTTATGTGTTCCTCTTGTTAACAATGAGGTTCTTTACCTTGAATTGGGAAATGTTAATATGCCTCAACATGAGTTGTATTATTTCAGTTTCTCAATTCAATTTTTTAGGACAAAAATATCATGAATTGTTTTGAATTTAAAATTTTTAATTTAAAATTTCACGATAAAAATAAGTATTGGTTAATCTCTAAGGGCTCATTTGGTACGAGGGATAAGGAATAATTAATCTCGGGACTAAATTTAAATAGAGTTTATCCCATGTTTGGTTGGTAAAAAACTGCGGTATAATTAATCCCGTGATTAGTTATCCCAGAATTGTAATGTTTTTTATCCCCATGAAAAGATGAAATAACTAATCTCACGATAATTAATCCTGAGATCACCTTCCCAACAAAATGACCCCTAAGTAGCATATCTGAAAATAGCTATATGTGAACTTGCCCCCATGTGACACAATACATTTTAGGCCCATATTAAAAGCCTTAACATCCTCTAAGATCAATGATTTCAACTGTTTGATAAAGACTGAATCAAACTTTGACCTATCCTAAAGGACTTGGTCAACAGAAGTGTCTAATGTCTATTCGTCTATCAATTGGAGTTAGAAGTCTAGCCCTTTTCGAGACAGTCTAGAGAATTTCAATTGACCTGATTTAACAAAGTTCATGGCGTTTTCCCCCTCTTTTTCATGACTTTCAAATGTTATATCCATCTTTTACAAAGTCAATCTTGGTATTTGAAGTCCCCATATTTGGTGCTTTTTGAAGAGGACAACCATATTAAATAGTCCTATGAATTAAACATATACAGACGAAGAGTGTAAAAATTAATCCGTTTTAGCAGGTTATTTGCATACTTGTTTCGAAGTTACACACACGTGGTCAAATTTTGTAATTGTGTAAATAATTTTTATTAAAAGTTAAAGTCAATATGTTATTGTAGGAAGGCTTGGTACCAAAAAGCAATGGAAATGGCGTCTCTATGGAAAAGCTTTGGCAAGCCAAGTGAAATTCCGACAAGAAATCCAACATGCATTTCAAAATCAAGAGAGATTTCAAGCACTACAAATAATTCGAATAATAATAGAGAAAAGCTAAGAAGATGCACCTCTTTAAGGGTAGCAACTTCTTTCACTAGAGTTTGTCTATGTGCACCAATTTCTTCCTATACAGAAGTATTTCAAGTAGATCATGTTCCACCTAGAAAAAGTAATAGTTATCCTCCTCCAATTAGATCAAAGCAAATGACCATTTCACAAGAAAGAATTCCAAGTGGAAGAATGAGTTTGGAAGGAAGGAAAATATTTAGAGGAAAATCATTGACTGATGATGTATTAATGAGGAGATTTGTCGTTGAAGAAGAAGCAATGATGCAACTTAGGAGAAGGAATCAAATGGAAGTTATTAGGAGAAGAAATTCTCTTAGAAGAAGAAAAAAGCTTGGCCCAAGTCCTTTAAGTAGAATGGTTTTGGCTGACCAAAATTGAAGTTTTTGTTTCTAAATATATATCACTACTTAAGCCATTTGAGTTTTCTTAAATGGTGTTTGCCTCATGGTCTTCATGACACTTTTTTCACATTTCCTACCAAAAAAATAGTCATAATGAAGAATCTAAGAGGTTGTTCTTAAAGCATCAATAAAAACATTAATTAATGTTTTGAGCCGAGGGTTTATTGGAAACAACCTGTCTACCTTCACAAAGTATGAGTAAAGTCTATACGCAGATATTGGGACCACATATATATATATATATATATATATATATATATATATATAGATGATGTTTCCCATGAAGAGAAAAAGTAAGAAGTCAATCTTAGATAATAATTCCTTATTTTATTTAATTATTCTCTTAGCTAAATTTTAGTCCTTTTCACATAGCTCATCAATCTAACATCAGAACTCACCATATTTTATGAATTTATTGTACCTTCTTAAAAGGGTCATAACTCAAACCAAAGGACAACAAAATTCTTGGATCCTTTTGTGTATGAAAGGGATGAATTTGACCAGTATCTCAGCTAGGTGTTGCATCACCTAAACTACTTGACTTTGATTTAACATGACATGGAGGAAATTAATAAAAGAATGTTGGTGATGCAAATGGAAGAGCATATATCAAGTAAGTTATGAGCATGAAGCACGTCGCTTTCTAATAAAATGAAAAGAGAAGTGTCATTTTCAATTTCCTTTTGCTTTCGAATAGATTTTATTAAAGTTCTAATGTGGAAATGTTATAAATGAAGGTCAACCGTTGAACCCATTTGTATTAATAGTGTGGCTTGTAATTTGTAAATAGTTATTTCATTTATAATCGTTAACATAATAATTAATTACGTAATATGGTGGTTTTACTTAATCTCAACATCTCCTATTTCGACCGCTTAAATACATTGTTATATCATGGTATCAAATTTGTTCTAGTAACATTTTCTGCATTAAAATGAGTCGTGTGGATAGTTCATTTGGAGGCGATTTAGGACCACTTGGAACCATGCTAATTTGATCTGTCTTACATTTAGGAGAAAAACAAAAACAAAAAGTGAACGATAAAAAGTTTATGTATATGTGTTGAAAGGAGCAACACGATTAAAATTAGTATTTAAAAAAAAAAGCAAGAGGACAAGAATATCCATTATTGCTTGAGATTAACGATGATGATGATGGAGGCTAATAAGAAAAGTTGTAATTCACTCATAGATATATTCAACAAATTTTGCACCTTCTCTGGCCAGTTCATAAATTTCAGCAAATCCAGGGTAATTTTCTCAAAAAATACACCTCCTAACAAACAATCTTTTTTCAACAGGTGCCTTAACATAAAAATCTCAGCTTCAGTGGGAAAATACCTGGGGTTCCCCATGACAAACCAGAGATTGTCTAAAAAAGACTTCCAATTCATCATTGATAGACTCAATAGCAGACTAAAAGGCTGGAAAACTCACTTCCTGAACCTAGCAGGAAGAACCACCCTCATTAAAGCAACTCTTGCAGCCATTCCTAGCCATACCATGCAAATATTCAACCTCCCAAAAGCTTCCCTAAACAGGATTGACTCCATACAACGAAATTTCTTATGGGGAAGTACGGAGGAAAAAAAGAAAATGCCACCTCCTAAATTGGAACAAAGTCACCAAACCAAAAAGCTTAGGGCTATATAAAACCCAATGCAAAAATGATGCATTCAGTACTAGCTTGGCATGGAGATACTCTAGCAACAAGGAGGCCTTATGGGTCCAAGTGCTGCGTAGTAAATATGAAAGAAGTGTTGGGTTTGTTATTTAATAAATAATAACAAAAGAGGTGTGAATGGAAAATGGTTGGAAAAGAAATGGAGGGATGACCTGCGACCCGGTCCGGTCTAGCCCGTTTTTCTTTCCCGGATTAATTTAAATTCGTTTTAAATTTCCCGCAAAAATTTCCAACAGCCATGACTGTTCTGAAAGGTTGCAAACCTCTTTAGAGGGTCACACCTGTTCCAACATTCATGACTATTCTGAAAGGTTGTAAACCTCTTCAGAAACATCACCAAGTTGGCTATAAATAGACCTTCAAATCCCAGAATATTCACTTACAAAATTTTCTGAATCTTCTTCTTCTTCTGCACAAAATATTCCAGTGTGTTTTACGACCATCGAGTGGTTCGCCAATCACCAGAGTTTTAGGTACCGATACACTGGTGAGTTAAATCGTTCTATCCTGGGAGGATATATTCCATAACCTCGGTACTTGAGGGGAATAATTTTCTTAAGGTCACACTGTGTATTCAGTGGGCTCGATTTGTTCCTTCAACGTTTCAAAAATTATTTTGAAGTTCGAATATTATTTTTCAGAATTGTTTATACTAACTTTCTATTTTATTTTTTCAGAAAGATTACTGTTTTATTTACTTATAGCAATACAGATAAATAACAATCTTAAGGAAATTATATTTATTATATTCTGTATTCTGTCTGAATTTTATTATTCTGATTTGAAGATATAAAAACTTCATCAGAGTATTGAAATTCAGAAAACGATTTGAAGAACATAAAAACTTCATCGTTTTTTCTGTAAAACAGTATATAAAAACTTTAGTTATTTTTATTACGTACTGTTTATTAATTACAGTATTATTTACTGTTTTGGTTTTGCCATTAATTGATCTCTTCTTTTGTTCATTGTAAGAAATGGCAAATGAGAATGGAATTCCTTCTGCGACTGTTGGTGCAAACGACGATAGCCTCCTCAAGCTGCACTGCTGTTCCTCTGGCCGAGAAACCGGGAAAGTCGTAACGTTTGGATACAATTGTTTAGTAAACAATGACATGCGAGATTTGACCAAATAATATTGTCAAATGGTTTTAAAAATTAATGAGTGTAAACAAATGTGTTTACTTTAAGAATACTTCAAATCATATAGTCATTATTTGATTATATATGATATGTTGATGAAATATTTAAAATGTGGGGGCTTTTAGCTTATGCATGACAAAAGCCAATGTTAGACGTAATGTCTAAATTATATAATTTTTGAACTCCATTGATATAGTAGTTGGTAAAATCATCAGTTGTTTAGTCTTAATAAAGACTAGTTGATGAAACTACTAATTCGGAAGTTGGTCACATGCCTTTCTCGAAAGGTCATTTTCTTTAATGGAAATTTATATTGTTTAGTTCTTTTATGAAATGATGTCACTCTGAAGGTTGTGACTTTTCATAGAAAGATACTTCTGTATAGACATGACCGTTCATGAACGAATATATTAATACGTTGGTCTATAATGAAGTGAACTAACCGATGAACATGACCAAAATCCATTGCAAGTTGGATTTGTTTCATGAATGGAGGTGCTATAATTTGCATATCATATAGACATATGAATGAATAGCATACAAATGCTTGAAAATGGCGGAATGATTACGAAATGTGTTATATATTAAAAGGTTTTGGCCACAACTGATGCTAATCATTCCAGCTGTTGTTATAATTACTACATTAAGTGTAGTCAATAATCTGATATGCAATCGAAAATCGAGACGTATTAGTCTACAACATAAGGAAGTTTGCATTGAGCGTTCATGACAATGAAACGAGTTTTGAAGTATTTGAAATATACTCCAAATTATGCTTTGCACTACAATAAGTATCCCACGATAATAGAGGGGTATAGTGATGCAAATTAGATCACCGTTCAACCGATTCTAAACAGTCGGTGGATGAGCGATGTCTTGGAAATCGTCCAAACAAATGTGCATTGACCGTTCTACAGTGGAGGCTGAGTTTATAGCCTTAGACAAGGCCGGTGAAGAAGCTGAATGGCTCCGAAATTTCTTGGAAGATATTCCATTTTGGCCCAAACCTTTGGCACCTATATGTATACATTGTGATAGTCAAGCGGCAATAGGTAGGGCAGGGAGCGTTATGTATAACGGAAAATCTCGTCATATTCGATGGAGACACAATACCGTTAGACAACTACTCTCTAGTGGTGTTATCACAATTGACTACGTAAAGTCAAGAGATAACGTGTCGGATCCACTTACAAAAGGCCTATCTAGAGAGGCAGTTGAAAGATCATCAAAGGGAATGGGGTTAAAGGCCTAGGACAAGTCATCATGGCGGTAACTCTACCTAGAAGACTGGAGATCCCAAGAGCTAGGTTCAAAGAGATCAAACAAAGTTATGAATGACGGTTCAACATTGTCAACTAACTCAACCCATTCTCGTGATGAAGACAATGTTCAAAAAACGAGGTAAAGCATTAAGGCTTTTTTGATGAGTCAATAAAGCTTAAAGCTTTTTAATGATTTGCTAAGTCTGGCAGGATATGACCAGATAGTGTGTCTTTAGGATTACACGTTTAGGAATCACCTATGTGAGTGTGAAGTGTAAGCCGCTTCAAGGAGAATGAAAGTAAAGGCCCATTCTCTAAGCACTCATGAAACCAGGCGGTGTTCATGGCTGAAACGAACACAACCGTGAGAACCATAGATGGTTAAGGATTGATTGTGTGACTTATGTTGTCTAGGTATACAACAAAGCTCGATGGTTCAAAGATATCAAATCTACCGATTGATCGAGTATATCCGATATAAGTTCACTACGGAAAGTTCAAAGGGAAACCTACTTATCCAGAGGCAATCAATTCTTGCCTGTAAAACACACACACGTCCGTGCATTCCTTTGAGTTTATAGCCATTCCCCATTCATGTGGGGGATTGTTGGGTTTGTTATTTAATAAATAATAACAAAAGAGGTGTGAATGGAAAATGGTTGGAAAAGAAATGGAGGGATGACCCGCGACCCGGTCCGGTCTAGCCCGTTTTTCTTTCCCGGATTAATTTAAATTCGTTTTAAATTTCCCGCAAAAATTTCTAACAGCCATGACTGTTCTGAAAGGTTGCAAACCTCTTCAGAGGGTCACACCTGTTCCAACATCCATGACTGTTTTGAAAGGTTGCAAACCTCTTCAGAGGGTCACACCTGTTCCAACAGTCATGACTATTCTGAAAGGTTGCAAAGCTCTTCAGAAACATCACCAAGTTGGCTATAAATAGACCTTCAAATCCCAAATATTCACTTACAAAATTTTCTGAATCTTCTTCTTCTTCTGCACAAAATATTCCAGTGTGTTTTACGACCATCGAGTGGTTCGCCAATCACCAGAGTTTTAGGTACCAATACACTGGTGAGTTAAATCGTTCTATCCTGGGAGGATATATTCCATAACCTCGGGTACTTGAGGGGAATAATTTCCTTAAGGACACACTGTGTATTCAGTGGGCTCGATTTGTTCCTTCAACGTTTCAAAAATAATTTTAAAGTTCGAATATTATTTTTCAGAATTGTTTCTACTAACTTTCTGTTTTATTTTTTCAGAAAGATTACTGTTTTATTTACTTACAGCAATACAGATAAATAACAAGAAGAACCAATTCAAATAACAGATTCAACCCCAGACCATCTGCATCCCACATTTGGAAAAATATCTGCAAAGGAAATAAGGTCTGTGAAAAAGGCACCAAATGGCTCATAGGAAATAGAGAGAATATCAAACTTTGGGACAACCGGTGGATTAGTCACGGAGACACACTAAGAAACCTTATCCAGGGGCCTCTCCAAAAAGAAGAAGTGGACTTGAATGTGAAATCCATTATACAAGACGACTACTTTAACCTCTCAAAATTATTCGAACAACTGGAAGACATAATTCAAAAAATCAACAACACCTATATCCAACAATCCCAACCAGGCAGGGACAAAATTACATGGAACTCTCCAGGGTACATCTCCTTCTCCATCAAGGCGGCCTATGATGTACTCTCTAACAAAGACAACATTGAAGTAGACAACAACTTAGACTTTAGTTGGATCTGGAAAAGCAATACCCTGAACAAACTAAAATACTCCATGTGGCTGCTCGTCCTTAATAGACTCCCAACAACCACCCTCCTGGCAAAACGCAATATCTGTCCTTCTGACACATGCATCATATGTGGAGTAGAAAAAGAGAATATTAAACACTTGCTCTTCAAATGTACTTACTCAAACGCAATATGGGGGCAATGCCATATAAAGCACAACTATCCTCAATCGAACAATGAGCTCACTACCTTCAACTGGCTAAAACACCAGCTAAAATCTAATAAATGCTTTAATCACTACATCAGCTGGCCAGTTTTTCTACCCTTCCTCCTCTGGTATTTATGGACCACTAGAAATGAAAAGATCTTTCGAAATAATAACTCATATCCCAATACTAGCCGAGTAACCAACATTGCCCAGGAATTCCTCTTCCTAGGCAAATGGAGCCCCTCAAATATACCAAAAAAGACCATCCATATAACATGGGAACCCCCCACCACAGGGATACTTAAATTAAACATAGATGGTTCTTGCCTAGAAACCCAGGAAGGGGAGGAATAGGAGGAATTTTCAGGGATAGTAATGGCAATTGGATATTAGGATTCAATATGGGCTTTGACCATGCTACAAATATCCAAATGGAAGCCATGTCTTTACTGCAGGGTCTAAAACTAGCCATACAAAAGAGACTAACCCCTCTAGTCATTGAAACGGATTGTCAGGAACTAATCAACTTGATAAATAATGATAATTGTCTTTATTAAAATATTATTGATGACTGCGGGTTCCTATTATTTGAGGCGGGTACACCAACTTTGAAGCATGCATTTAGAGAAGCTAATGGAGTAGCGGACACCTTAGCCAAGAACGGATGCAACTTGGACTCTTTTGCTAATTTAATGTTGTACTATTATCCGCCTGTTTTTGCTATTTCAGTTTTTGATAGAGATGGAATAGACACCTTGTGACCTAGACAAATCTCATGTTATAATGACTATTAAGTACTATGTTTTTAATCAAATGTCTTTATTTACCAAAAAAAAAAAAAAAAGATTGAAGTTCTCTAAACTGCTTAAGAGTACAATGCCATCCAGAAATTGTCATTAGTAGAATTTAAATGCTCTTAAGATTTTACAAATATGGGCTATCATGATGGCCAAAAGGGCAGGCGTTGGAGGAAGAAGAGAAGGAGATGGCTTGCTTATGTTAAAAGGGAGTCTGGTGCACGAAATATTTTGCGCTCACGTAGGATTTGGGGACGAGTCGCATTTCAAGAGATATAATGTAGTTAGCCTACTCTGATATAACCATCGGTGGATGATTCCACTGCTTGAACCAGTGACTTATAGATATCAAATAAATAACTTTATCGTTGCTCCAAGGTAATGCCTTGCCTATGCTATGCAGCAAAATTTCTTTAGATTTTTCCAAACATAAAATTATTGAACTCGAAAGACTCAATATTAATAGCTGCAAATATAAACATAGTAATTAATTTGTAGATGTTATGAAATAAAAGCAATATAGCAAGAACTATGTAATTAACTATGACTAATAATAGAAGAGAATGATAACATTAGAAAGATGATTTATTTCTTTGTTTTTTTTTTTTGAGTATCGAATAGGTTCATCAGTGAACCTATTTATAGAAATATTTCGTGCACCAGACTTGGATGTCCACTAACAGATAATGAAACCATTTGTAGGATTTATAACACTCCCCCTTGGATGTCCACTAACAGATAATGTGCCTCATTAAAACCTTACTAAGAAAAACCCAGTGGGAAAAATCTTAGTGAAGGAAAAAGAGTACACATATCTTGTAATACGCATTAAGAGTTGCCTCATTAAAAACCTTACCAGGAAAACCCAAATGGGACAAAACCTTGGTTAAGGGAAAAATAGTACAACGCGTATTTCTCCCCCTGATAAAAAAAATCTTTATTTGATATCTCGGAGACGACGCATTCCAATCTTGTATCTTAACTTCTCAAATGTTGATGTCGGCAATGCCTTAGTGAACAAATCTGCCAAATTATCACTTGAACGAATTTGTTGAACATCTAATTCACCATTCTTTTGAAGATCATGCGTGAAAAAGAATTTTGGTGAAATATGCTTTGTTCTGTCTCCTTTAATATATCACTACTAGAAATCCGGAAAAAAACGACCACAAAAAGCGACCAGTGTTGGTCGCTTATTGGCCAAAAAGCGAACAAAAAGCGACCAAATGTGCCTGGTCGATATTAAGCCGGTCCCTTTACCTTAGGGACCAAAGTTTGGTCTCTCAAGTCAAAGGACCAAATATTCCGGTAAAGACACAGGCGACCAACTTTTGTCGCTATATTATTTTAATATTATAAATTTTCGACCAAAGTTGGTCTCACTTGTGTAAATTTCGTTTTTTTTTTATTTATTAATTATGAAGTAGCAACCAACTTTGGTCTGTATATGAAAAATATTATATTTTAAAATCTGAAAAATGGCGACCAATGTTGGTCGCTATACTATAAATTTTTTAATTATTTTTTTAAATAAGCGACCAAGTTTGGTCGCTAAATACATGAATTAATTTTTTTATTTATTAATAAGCGACCAACCCTGGTCGCCATATTTCCAGAAATTGTTATTTTTCTGGTAAATAGCGACCAATCTTGGTCGCTACTTGGGAAATCTGGGTTAAATAGCGACCAACCTTGGTCGCTATTTCACAGAAAATTATTTTTTTTGTCACGACCCGGATTTTTCCACCATCGGGAGTCGTGATGGCGCCTATTAATAGGAGCTAGGCAAGCCAATCATCAATTACCTCTTTTAGCGAACATCAACAGTACTAACATTAATAACACGTTTAACAATAAAGCGGAAGTCTCAAATAAAATTTACTAAAAGAAACGCGGAAGTTTAACAATCCTCTACCCAAGACTGGTGTCACAACACTCACGAACGTCTAGAGAATACTAAATACAAGGTTTGAATGAATCATAAAGCTGTCTGCTACGGTGCAACGATA
>NW_017675791.1:57198-59724 GCF_001879085.1 Nicotiana attenuata
GTTCCTTCGTGCATTAATAAATCAAAACATGGCACGGAATGTTCCTTCGTGCATTAATAATCAAAACATAGCACGGAATGTTCCTTCGTGCATTAATAAATTCTCAACACAATTCGTGCACGGCATCAAACCCCGGCAAAGGGAAAACACAAGTAAACAGCTAAACCCCGTCAAGGGAACAATCACATTTCTTTCTCTTTCTTTCATTTCTTACTCAACAATTACTTTAGCATTTGAGCAACGCTCCAAAGAGTTCACAAGTCATAATTCTTTCTCATACCCTTCACATTATATAGAAATCATCAATTACACTAGGAAGAGTCACAACAAAATCAAAATAAGCACAACTAAGGACTCACGGTCATGCTAGACACCAGTGTATAGATACTCGTCACCATGCCTATACACCGTACTCAACAATTAGCAATTAGCAAACAATACTCTAATCATATTCCCTCAAGCCAAAGTTAGATCAAACACTTACCTCGGATGCTCCAAACTCAACTCAAGCCTCTAGTATAGCTTTACCCCTCGAATTCGGCTCCAACTCAGTCAAATCTATAAAATAATGACTTTACAATATTAATAATAGCTAAACAAACTAAACCCAATACTTAAATATGAATTTCCAAGCTCTCTTCTAAAAATTCCAAAATCGCTCCCGGGCCCGCTTGGTCAAAACACGAGGTTCGAACCAATTCCATGTTACCCATCCCCCCACGAGCCCGAATATACAATTTATTTTCAAATTCGACCCCAAAACGAGGTCTAAATTCAAGAAAATCGAAAAGCCCTAACACTACCCATTTCCCCCAATTTCAACCCTAGATTACATGTTCTAGGCCTAGGATTTCATTGGATGATGATAGAAAATGAAGAAAATGAGTTAGGTAATACTTACCCAAGAATATTTGGTGAAGAAATGCTCCAAGGATCGTTACAAGGCTGTGGAGAAGAAAGGTTTTCGTGAAATGGGGAAAAATCCCGAAATGGGTTCTGTTTTGGGTATTTAAAATCGCTGGACAAATTTGCCTTTCGCGTTCGCGACATGGGGGTCGCGTTCGCGAAGAAGGGGGCTGGGAAGCACCGCGTTCGCGACAGGGGGAGTGCGAACGCGTAGAGTAAATGGCTGGGGTCCGGGATCTGGGCCTACGCGAACGCGTGAGGAGACACGCGAACGCGTTGAAAGAAGCAGCAAAGCTTCGTGATCGCGATGGCCAGAACGCGAACGCGAAGGAGAAAAGGGAGCAAGGCTATGCGAACGCAGGAGGGCTAGTGCGAACGCGATGAAGAAAATCCCTGTGTAAAAATTGCAGAAAATCTGCTAACTCCCTAAGTCCAAAACTACCCCGAAAACCTCCGAAAACACTCCCGAGCCCTCGGGGCTCCTAACCAATCACACACACTAACTCGACAACTCTTACGGACTTAACGATGCGATTAAATCGCCAAAATAACATCAAAAACGAGGAATCAAACCTCAAAATCATCACTTTTTCATCAAACTTCATATTTTAGATATTTGGGTCCGAGACACGTCAAATGATGTCCAGTTTCAATCAAATTTCACAGAAAGCGCTTAAACCATATATAAGACTTGTACCGCGCGTCGGAACCAAAATACGAGCCCGATACCAGCGTTGGAACCAAAATACGAGCCCGATACCACAGTCTTTTAATCAATTTTCATTTCAAATTTTCATATAAATTTCAGAAAAACAATTTCACAGAAAAATTCATTTCTCGGGCTCTGAACCTCGAAATTCGACTCCGGGCATATGCCCGAGTCCCATATTTTTCTACGGACCCTCCGGGACCGTCAAATCACGGGTCCGGGTCCGTTTACCTAAAATATTGATCAAAGTCAACTTTAATCATAATAATATCAAAATTCATAAATTTTTACACAAAATTCATATTTAAGCTTTCCGGCTACGCGCCCGGATAGCGCACGCAAATCGAGGCAAGTAAAAATGAGGTTTTCAAGGCCTCGGAAGCCCGGGATGAATGAGAAAACAGGTGATGACCCTTTGGGTCGTCACAACCTCCACCTCTAAAACAACCGTTCGTCCTCGAACGGACAAAAGAAAGAAGTACCTGAGTCGGGAAATAGATGAGGATAACGGCTCCGCATATCAGACTCGGACTCCCAGGTCGATGCCTCAGGAGGCTGACCTCTCCACTGGACACGCACGGAAGGAAAACTCTTCGACCTCAACTGTCGAACCTGCCGGTCTAGAATAGCTACCGGCTCCTCCTCGTAGGACAGATCCTTGTCCAACTGGACAGTGCTGAAATCTAACACGTGGGATGGATCGCCGTGATAGCTTCGAAGCATGGACACATGAAACACTGGATGCACGGCTGACAAGCTGGGCGGCAAGGCAAGTCTGTAAGCCATCTCTCCCACATGATCGAGAATCTCAAATTGGCCAATGAACCTAGGGCTAAGCTTGCCCTTCTTCCCAAATCTCATCACGCCCTTCATAGGAGACACTCGGAGCAAGACCCGCTCACCAACCATGA
>NW_017675792.1:0-7645 GCF_001879085.1 Nicotiana attenuata
TTGTGCCTCACTTCTACTCTCGGACTCATTACACGAGTCCAAAACTACATTCACCGGTTTCCTGAGGCTTTTATCAGTTGGTCCCTTGGAGGTAGGTGAAGCTGAGGGAGAGTCATGCAATTGGAGCGAGAGACATGTGGGTTGGAGCAGATTCAGAAGTAATACTCTGGGATGGGGCGTACTCACTCCACGAAGAATGGGAGGCAGCTCTATCAACTTCCCGTATTATCTTGCGGTCTTTTTGATATTCTCCTGAGTCTGGGGAGTGAGTTTAACAACCCGCTTCCCTTTTCCCCCTCGGGAGGAGCCACCCCTCCCAGGTTGTTGTTCTTTTCCTCCTCGTTGCTTTACCATGATCTGCAAAGAAAAGTCTAACATTGTTAGTTGAAGCATATGCAGTGAATTGTATGGTACAGTTGAAAGCATGGGTTGAAAACAGGGTGCAGAATGGAGGGGGGCACGGACCGCGCAAAAGAGCCACGCGGACGCGCTTGGTAGCGCGGCGCGTAAAACTAGAGCGTGGACCGCGTAAAACTGGAGCATGGACCGCGGTCAAGATGCTCCAGAGACACCACTCTCTGAATCTCACTAACGCGGTCCGCACTGTTTTGGTGCGCGGTCGTGCTACACTGGCGCGGACCGCGCAGAAAAGACGCGCGGCCGCGTAGGGCAACAACTGAGCTGAGGACAGGGATTTTCATTTAAGTCCAATTTATTTTCTCAAATTATGGGTCCTAGTTGTCCCTACTCAGTTACTAATCAAGAAATCATGCCCATTATTTCACATAAACACACAAAATCTACCCTAACAGGTAAAACTAAGAGAGAAAGAAGAAGATAAGAAGTTATACTAACAAGAAGCAAAATAAAATAAACTAAACTAACTATGAATGAGATTAGTGAGGAATGTTACCAGGGGTTGTGAGAAATTTAACTACTTGAAGCAAGTTGTTGTTTTGATGCACAGTGAAAAATTGAGAGCTCAGGTAGAAAATTGGCGAAAAGGTTAAAATGAAGCCTAGGGTCCCTATTTATAGAAAACAATGAGGGCCCCATTACTTACCCACCAGCGCAGCCGCGCAGAAATGGCCGCGGACCGCGCTGGATTTCCAGCACTCTTAGTTGCCTAAACAACCCACGCGGACCGCACTGTTTTGATGCGCGGCCGCATGGGAAACTTCAGAGAGTATGCATTTTGGCCTTCTCACTCGCGGACCGCACAAAAATGTCACGCGGACCGCGCAGAGAACTTCAGAAACTCAGCTTCCATTGCACCAGCCTGCGCGGACCGCACTGTTTTGGTGCGCGGCCGCGTAGGCAAACTTCAGAGACCTTAAGATTTTTGCTACTTTTGCCCAGCACTGGTCCAACATCAACCCTGCAACATCTCACAAACCATGAGTTAAAAAATCCTAATCTACAACGGAAAAATAAAAAGAAAAAAAAAGACATGGGTTGCCTCCCAAGAAGCGCCTGATTTAACGTCGCAGCACGACGCAATTTACCATAAAATTACTTCAAATGAAGGAGCGCCACCACGTGGGTGTCATCAATCTTCCCCAAGTAATGCTTCACACGATGCCCATTGACTCGGAAGACTTCACCATTTTTGTTCTTGAGATCAATAGCACCAAATGGGGTCACCCCAACAACTTCAAATGGACCACTCCACCTAGACTTGAGCTTTCCCGGGAATAACCTCAACCGGGAGTTGAAGAGAAGAACCATGTCACCCACCTTGAACTCTTTACCTCGAGCATACTTGTCATGGAGGTACTTCATCTTGTCCTTGTACAAAGACGAGCTGGAGTAAGCATGAAATCTAAACTCATCAAGCTCATTCAATTGCTCCACTCGGAGATTTGCTGCAACATCCCATTCCAAGTTCAACTTCCTCAATGCCCACAGAGCCTTGTGTTCAAGTTCCACTGGAAGATGGCAAGCTTTACCAAACACCAACCGATACGGAGGCATACCAATTGGAGTCTTGTAAGCCGTCCGATAAGCCCAAAGAGCATCATCCAATTTCTTCGACCAATCAGTCCTATTGGCATTCACCGTTTTGGACAGAATACTCTTGATCTCCCGATTTGAGACTTCCACTTGTCCACTAGCTTGTGGATGATAGGGGGTGGTTACTTTGTGATTAACTCCATACTTAGCAAGCAATGAATCAAAAGCCTTGTTGCAAAAATGGGACCCCCATCACTAATAATGGCCCGGGGAGTACCAAATCTCGTAAAGATACTCTTCTTCAAAAATGCCACAACACTTCGGGCTTCATTGTTGGGAAGAGCCACGGCTTCCACCCATTTTGAAACATAGTCCAACGCCACGAGAATGTAAGTATTACCACAGGAGCTCACGAACAGACCCATGAAATCGATGCCCCAAACATCAAAAATATCCACCTCAAGAATTGTATTGAGGGGCATCTCATCCTTCTTGGAAATACCGCCGGCTCTCTGACATGCATCACAACTCTTCACTAAGTCACTAGCATCCTTGAACAACGTGGGCCAATAGAAGCCACAACTCAAAACTTTTGAAGCTGTCCTCACCCCCCCGTGATGACCACCATAGGGAAAGGAGTGACAAGCCTCCAATATGCTTATTTGTTCACTTTCCGGCACACATCTCTTTATCACTCCATCCGTGCAAATTTTAAACAAATACGGATCATACCAATAAAAATCCAAACTCTCCCGCTTGAGTTTCTTTTTGTGGTTGGAAGAGAGCTCGCACGGGATGTTACCAGTCATAATAAAGTTGGCGATGTCCGCGAACCATGGCATCTCACACATAGAAAAGGAAAGAAGCTGCTCGTCAGGGAACCTATCATTGATCTCAATACCATCAGTTGGTCTCCCATCTTCATCTAATCGGGACAAATGGTCGGCAACTTGATTCTCGCTTCCCTTTCTATCCACAATCTCTAAATCAAATTCCTGAAGGAGTAGCACCCATCTCATCAATCTTGCTTTCGAATCCTTCTTAGTCATCAAATACCGAAGGGCTGCATGGCCGTGTGTATGATCACCTTTGCCCCTATAAAGTAAGGTCTAAATTTCTCCATCGCGAACACAATAGCCAATAGCTCCTTTTCTGTCACTGTGTAGTTTCTCTGGGCCTCATTCATAGTCTTGCTAGCATAATACACAGGATGGAACATTTTGTTGATTCTTTGGCCTAGCACCGCCCCAACCGCTACATCACTCGCATCACACATAAGTTCAAAAGGCAAGTCCCAATTAGGAGCAGTGATTATAGGGGTTGTTGTCAACTTGTGTTTCAGTAACTCAAAAGACTCCATGCATTTCTCATCAAAAATAAACTTGACATCCTTCTCTAACAACTTGCAAAGCGGGTTCACAATTTTGGAAAAATCTTTAATGAACCGTCGGTAGAAACCGGCATGACCAAGAAAACTCCTCACCCCTTTGACAGAGGTAGGGGGAGGGAGTCTTGAGATAACCTCTATTTTTGCCTTATCAACTTCCATTCCTTGCCTTGAGATTTTGTGGCCCAATACAATTCCCTCTTGCACCATAAAGTGGCATTTCTCCCAGTTGAGCACAAGGTTGGTTTCTTCACATCTTTCCAAAACCCTATCCAAGTTTACCAAACATTCTTCAAATGAATCTCCCACCACACTGAAGTAATCCATGAATACCTCTAAGATATCCTCTACCATGTTGGTGAAGATTGCCATCATGCATCTTTGAAAGGTCGCTGGGGCATTACATAATCCGAATGGCATTCTCGAGAACGCGAATGTGCCATAAGGACATGTAAAGGTTGTCTTCTCCTGATCCTCTGGGGCAATGAGAATTTGATTATACCCCGAGTAGCCATCTAGAAAACAATAAAAGGCCCGGCCCGCAAGACGATCAAGCATTTGGTCCAAGAATGGTAGTGGGAAATGATCTTTTCTTGTCACCTTGTTCAGCTTTCTATAGTCCATACACACTCTCCAACCCGTAACTGTCCGAGTAGGAATCAACTCATTGTTGGCATTGGTCACTACCGTCATTCCACCCTTCTTTGGCACACATTGGACCGGAGAGGTCCATGAACTGTCCGAGATCGGGTAAACCACACCTGCGTCAAGCCACTTGATAACCTCCTTCTTTACCACTTCTTGCATCACCTCATTGAGTCTCCTTTTATGTTCAAGAGATGGCCGTGCATCCTCCTCCAAAATGATCTTATGCATGCAAAATGCGGGGCTTATTCCCCTGATGTCTGCCAACGTCCATCCTATTGCCCTTTTTCGCTTTTGGAGCACCTCCACAGTGGCCTCAACCTGCAAGTTAGTAAGGCAAGAAGAAAGAATAACTGGAAGAGTAGAATTAGAGCCCAAGAATTCATACCTGAGGTGTGGAGGAAGTGGTTTCAACTCCAACACCGGTGGCTCCTCAATTGATGGCTTGGTTGGCGGAGTTTTGCGATTTTCAAGATCCAAAGATAGTTTCCTAGGCTCATATGAATATGAACCCGTTGCATGCAATGCATTCACGCACTCCACTCTACCGGCATCATCATTGGCATCCATGTTAAGAAGCACGACTTCAAGAGGATCTTCAACATTGATCAAGGCACTTGTGTCATCCACTATCACCGCCGTGACAATATCCACAAATGAACACACCTCCGTACTATTGGGTTGCCTCATTGATTTGCACACATGAAATACCACGGAATGTTAACTCCCCTACTTCCACATCAACCAATTCCTTCCCCGTAGCTAGGAAAGGTCTTCCAAGAATGATAGGCACTTCGAAATCCACTTCGCAATCCAATATGACAAAGTCGGCCGGCAATATGAATTTGTCCACCCGGACAAGCACATCATCGATTTTACCTAGAGGCCTCTTCATCGACCGGTCCGCCATTTGAAGTCTCATGGAGGTTGGCCTAGGTTGCCCAATTCCCAAAGTCTTGAAGACTGAGTACGACATCAGATTAATGCTAGCCCCCAAGTCACATAGGGCCTTAGCAAAGTCCGCACTTCCGATAGTGCAAGGAATAGTGAAAGCTCCAGGGTCCTCAAGTTTCGGGGCCATAGAATGCACAATCGCACTAACTTGGTGCGTCATCTTTATTGTTTCACACTCCATAGAACGCTTCTTGGTGACTAAATCCTTCATAAATTTTGCATACCCAGGCATTTGTTCAAGTGCCTCCACTAAAGGGACATTGATTGTAAGGGTCTTCATCATGTCTATGAATTTCTTGAACTGATTATCGCTCTTTTGCTTTGCTAACCGCTGAGGATATGGTGGAGGTGGTCTAGGCAAGGGTGCCTTTACCTTGGGCACCGCCGGCTCGGGTATATCAATGATGTGTTCCCTAGACGGGTTCACGGTCTCTTGAGTCTCTACCCCGGCCTCATCATCAATATCAATCCGCACATCATTTGTCACTGTTGGTTCAACCACATTGTCAACATTCAAAGGTGATTCATCATCATGCAACTCAACTTCATCATTCACAACTTGATTCTCAACCGAGGCATGCACATCACCGCCTCTTCCACTCCTAGTTGTAACCGTCATCACATGATTGTTACCCCCCTTCGGGTTCACTACCGTATCACTTGGTAGCGCACCTTTTGGGCGGGTATTTAGAGCTTGAGATATTTGTCCTATTTGCACCTCTAGGTTCCGGATAGATGTGTTATGTGAAGCCAATTGTGCATCTGAATCTTGGTTCTTTTTCATCATCTGCTCGAACATCATTTCTATCCGTCCCATATCACTTCCAGAAGAACTAGGCCCTTGTGACTGAAAGAGGGGTGGATTGTTTGGTTGTTGGAACATGGGAGGCCTTTGAAAGCCTTGCCCCCTACCACCATTATTCCACCCTCCTTGATTGCCATTGTTGTTGTTCCAATTGTTGTTGTTCCCATTCCAATTGCCTTGGTTATTTGCCTTGATTACCCCAATTGTTGTTTTGATTGCCATTGTTCCAATTGTTGCCACCCTGTTGTTGATTGTTGTTGTTCCAATTGCCGCCTCCTTGTTGATTGCCCCAATTGCCTTGAGGGCGCCATTGTTGATTTCCTCTATTTCCTTGGTAGTTATTGACATATTGGCACTCCTCACTTTGATCATCAAAACACTCATTCGAATATCCACCACCATCGTTGTTGTTGTCAAATTGGTCACCGCTACCTTGAGGTTGTTGCTGCCCTCTTTGTCTCCTTTTGAGCATAGAAACATTCTCCATTGCATTGACTTGGCGCGGGTTTTGTACTTGTTGCAATTGCGCCTTCGCCAACTGATTCATTGTTGTTGTAAGTTAGGCAATAGCTTGGCCGTGATCACTCAACTCCTTATGCAAATGGATGACCGTGGGGTCACCTTGGGGTACATTCGCTCGGCTTTGCCATGCCGACGAGGTGTCCGCCATTTCATCAAGTACATCACATGCCTCTTGGTAAGAAAGTTTCATAAAGTTCCCACCGGCCAATTGGTTCACAATGCATTGATTTGTGGTGTTGATGCCCCTATAGAAAGTCTGTTGGATCATCGCCTCAGTCATGTCGTTGTTAGGGCATTCCTTCACCATTGTTCTATATCGTTCCCAGATCTCATGCAATGGTTCCGTTGGCATTTGCTTAAAGGCTAGAATCTCATCCCGAAGAGCCACCATATGACTTGGAGAAAAGAATTTGGCAATAAATTTGTCCGCCAATTCATCCCATGTGGTGATAGAATGATTTGGTAACCTTTCTAGCCAGTCCAACGCTTTGCCCCGAAGAGAAAATGGGAAAAGCCTCAATCCTCTGACACGTTTGTTTGTTTGCTGCCCCAGCAAGTATCTACGAACCCCTTCAAGTGCTTGTATGCATTTTGGTCGGAGGCGCCCATAAAATATCCCCTTTGCTCGAGCAAGGTCAACATGACAATTGTGATTTGAAAGTTCCCCGCCCGGATTCGGGGAGGAACGATGGCGCTTGCGTACCCTTGATTAGGAAGAACTCTTGGGACCGCTCTTGGTGGTGGCGGAGAAGGGTCTGGAATAGGATTGTTGTCATGTACATTAGCATTAGCATTTCGACCTCGCCGTGGTACTTGTGGTACCGGAAGCTCATCTTGCTCAACATCTTCAACCTCCTCCTCCACCAAGGCATTTCCAAGAGGGTCATTTTCGTTTAGATCCATGTGTACCTGATGGATCAACACAAACAAAATTAGTAAAAAGAAGGAAAGAGAAGCAAAACACAAAACTAGCTACACAAATAGTCAACACCGTAAGCTCCCCGACAACGGTGCCAAAACGTGATTAGGTCGCAGCGGACTCAACCTTAGGAAGAGTGGGCGCTAATACTTTTAACCAATAGTGGTATCGGGGTCAATTTCCACAGGGAGCTAGAAAGGGAGTTGGATATTTGTTTAGCCTAGAATTGCATGTTTGCTTCTAATTGATCTTCTATCATTTTTGGGTTTTTGTGATTATCAACTACAATTTAACAACTACTAATTATAACTAAATTATGCGAAGAGATTTAATCTAGATTGTATGCAAGATAGAGAAAGGCACTAAGGTCGTGGCATTTACCTAGGTGGTCAACTAACGGGTAGAGATTCCTAATACAAGAATGATGATTATGGGGCTTATGATATAACCGTTGCACGAT
>NW_017675792.1:8762-53394 GCF_001879085.1 Nicotiana attenuata
ACAATCTTAACTGTTCCTCTACTCTTGCATTAAAAAGCATGCTATTTCTCTTTCTGTCTGTTCCATTTGTCTCTCTTTCTCTCAAAGACTCACCATTGGGCTGCGTACAACCATGTGATGGAGAGTATTAATTTGTAAAATCTGAACTTCCTTATTATCAACTACATCTTCTTGACAACAATTGAAGAATGTAAAAATTCCTATGTGGCATAGGAATATAAAAATGCATCTACAATTGAAAACAATGCATCTACAATCAGAATACAAATAATCTATAAAATATCTACAAACTGGGTATATTGAATTATAATATCCCAATTCCCATTCGATTGTAGTTTAATTGGGATTTTCGACATAATTGCATTTTTTGCAGAAGATTTGTAGAAGTTTTAGTCATTTTTTATTTGTGAAAACAGAAAACAAAGCATCTACAATTAGAATACAAATAATCTACAATTTATCTACAAAATATCTACAAACTGGGTACATTGAATTTTTATATCCCAATTCTCATTCAATTGTAGCATAATTGGGATTTTTGACATAATTGCGTTTTTTCAGAAGATTTGTAGAAGTTTTAGCCGTTTTTTATTTGTGTAAACAGAAAATAAAGCATCTACAATCAGAATACAAATAATCTACAATTATCTACAATTTCTGCAATATGTCTTCTTCTTCTTCTTCTTCTTCGAGTTTCAATCTGAAATTCAGTCAAAACCAAGTCTAATCTTCACCAAAACCCCTCAAAATTGAGATATAAACTCCAAACCATATTCCCGATTATTTTCAACAACACCCAATCCAAACAAATAATGATTTTTGAAAATCCAAATTTGAATTCAAAGCTTTCAAGCTTTTTAATGGCTGTCAATAGTGGAATTGCTGCTCTCTTTTCATTTGCTTTGTATTACTGAAATTTGCGATTGAGAAATAGAGAGAAGTCGGATATATATATGATATTTGGATAATTTTCTGTATTAATGATCTGGCAAATTACTAATGATTTCGTAGATTTTCTAAATTACTTTTACAAATGATGAAGGTATAAATAAAGTTAACTGTTCTGAGATGTTGATTGAAATTGGACAATCTGCTGATAAATATAAAAATGCAGATATATTAATCTTCAACACCGGCCACTGGTGGACTCACAAGAAGACTTCCTTGGGGAAGGATTATTATCAAGAAGGAAGTCACGTGTACAGCGAATTAGATGTCCTTGAGGCATTTCGAAAAGCTTTAACAACATGAGTATTTAATGAATGGTATAATAATTGTAGAAAATCTGTGAACATGGCGGGTAAATATGAAACTATGCACATTTTTGGTAATAAGGTTTCATATATGGTATAGGAAGGAAAAAGTCTCTTGAGTAAATGCTCATAATAGACCCATAATTCAAGGAGAATGGTTACTTAGATTTAACCTTATAAGTAGACATACTTTTACAACCATGAGGGGAATCTAATTTTCTTCTCTACAATTCTATACATTGTAATTTATAACATATTGCTCTCAAGTTAGCCATAGTTCGGCCCTTCAAGCTCTGTTCGGCTCGTTATCCTATCAAGGATCATTCAATAAGAATTCTTTTTTCTCCTTTATTTTTATTATATTATCTGTCATTGAATTTATTTCCCACTTCTCTATCACATTGTATTAACAAAACTTTATATCTTTCGGACTGAATCGGTTGCTTGTGGCCCGTCATATAAAATTATTGCTTTGACCTTCAAAATTATTTTTTGGTTAAACAGTTTGGTTCCGTTACCGGGAACTCAAGCAAATTTGCTATTCATCCGAAGATAGTAACAATTTTTGTTAATATTCACTTGTTTTCAATTTAAACCTTCATCATGGCCGAAACTTGCCAATCAACACAGTTGAGGACAACCAAGTTGGAGATGGCTTTACCATGCAAAATAAAAAGGGAAGAATAGCCATGATAATGATATGTAAGCAACAAGCAGAGAAAAATAGAGAATGTACATCGATATATTGGTACCGCAACTATTAGTACCAGAACTGATTATAATGAATCTGTACGAAACAGTTCCGGAACAGGAGGTTCAAATACACCAGGTATTTTAATTTGCAAAATTTAGTTCTAACCTTACAGAAATAGATCAAGGAACAAAATGAGCGGGTAGAACACCTCCGGGAATTCCTATCTATCCTACAAGAATGATATGCATAACCGTTGCAGCATCGGAATTTAAACAGAAGAAGAGACGGTAAATCAAATCGACACTAATAAGATGTCCAAAAACAGGCCGGAGATCAAACAGATGTGATTCTTGGGTGATCCGAATCTAAACGCAAGAATCTAAAAAACAGGTCCGAGCAAAGAGATATGATATTTTCTTCACGGGCAAGAAAAGATCCGGATCTACCCGAACAGGTAAGGAATTACCTTGCTAAATTGTAAAATTTCATAGGAGAAGAATGAAGATTAGGAGGAACATGGGTAAAACACCCACGGGATTGCTTACAAAGATACCACACCTAACAACTGAAAAAGAAGAGGTAGCTGCGGGATGGAATAGACCACGAGGAAGGAAGGTTCATTAATAACCTTGACAATTATACAAATATTTTCCGAAGCAATCATTGAACCGGAAGCATCAAAAGCCACGAGGTCAAATGCTGAAGAACTAGAAATTATCATCGACTTCCCAAATAGGAAGGTTTACGTTGGTCGTGACTCGACACCAAATTTAAAGATAATTTTTACATGTTAACAAAAATTGCTTTGCTTGCCCCCATGCTAACATAACAGGTGTACCACCGGAGGTAAAGGTTTATATGCTCAATATTGACCTGTGGAATAATCCGGCCAAGCAAAAGAAGAAACTAGAGTCAAATAATAAAAGATAAAGTTACAGAACTTTGAAAGATCGGTTTAGTCCGAAAAGTCGAATCATTCGAACTTGCTATCTAACAACAATGCATCATCACTTTCAAAATTCCAAGGAGAAAGATGATTGCCGCTACACCAAATTGTCTTGGATGTCTCGGTAAATGCAATTTTAATTCAAGAAGATAAAGGTACACATTCTCCTATCTATTATAAAATGCTCTTAGATACGGAAACTACATATCTACATTTTGATAAATTGGCATTAATTGTAGTTGCCCTAAATCTAAGGCTTTATTTTCAATGTCTTTCAATTCCTATAGTCACTATATTTTCATTGCGCAATATTTTGCATAAACATTAACTGTCAGGAAGGCTAGCTAAATGAGTAGTCGAACTAAGTGAATATGATATTGTTTATCAGCCACGTACGGCTATAAAATCACAAATTTAACAGATTTCATGATTAATCTTAGCTCGAACATATTACCCGAACATATTATTTCTGGGATAATTCTCGGGATCTGGACCTTCTACACAAATAGGTCCACAAGTACTAAACTTTCCGAGTTAGGGACAATGCTTAATGCCTATCAGAAAAAATAGTTAGATAATTCATAAAAATTATTTTATTACTAACAACGAAGCTGAGTATGAAGCATATGCTACAGGGCTTAAATTATCTTGGGGACTTAGAGCAAAAGTATTGATTTAACGATTGATCAAATCCAAGAAAACTATGCAGCCCAAGAAAATCGAGCCAGATGTACTAGTCTCGGATCTATTGCTGATATCACTGACTCCGAAAGCAACGCCGAGCACTTATTGAGAAATATCATTTTCGGATCAAACAATCTCGGGATTGATCCATCTCTTCTTTAGGCGATCCCTGATCTATTATCAATTAGAATGAAAATGAGGTAAGCCTGACTAATTTAATTTGAATTGGCATAATAAATTCATTTATTACTTGCAGAATTGGACTTTACCCAAAGACAAGCATGCTCTCGATAACTCTGAGTGCGTCTCATCCCGTACTGCCTGCCTTGTTGAAGGAGAATTATATTTGAGAATATTCAAGGCTCCAAAAGCTAAAATGCCACCTGGCCCAAACAAACAAAATATATGATGCGAGAAATTTATAAATAAAGCAGTGAAAATTACTCTGGTAATAAGGCTTTAAATCAAAACTCATCAAAGTCAGTATGAATAGCTCAAATCAAGATATGGCATGATCCTCGACAATATTTTAGAACCTCCGTAGTTCCCGACCAGAGTAAAAAATATTTGATAACAAGAGCTTCAGTACCGTCCCTATGTTGGAACTGGACCATTTGAAAGTCCATCAATATCGAAACTAACTATCCTACTAGGGACTATTAAATTGCGGATTGTCAAATTATGATTCCAGTGTTTGAGTTCTCATACCTCAAAACTCAAACGCTAGGAAGATTACTTATACTTGAAGATTAGTCAATTTGACCCGACATTATAAGAGGTGATACAAACAATTGATTGCCTTGAGAATTCCTACGAGTATTCCGATATAATTTACCAGCTCAACTCAGTTAGTTGTATTGCTCATATCAAGCATAAACACTTCAAACAGTGTTGAATGAGTTCTTCAAAAGTACATACACTACACGTACACAAAAAGGATCGAGAACTCCATGTCAGAGTCAAGAATCCTACGATAAAAAACGAGAGTTTTACATCTAAGTCAAGATAAAGGTATGCAAATATGCCACCAGAATAAAGTTCACTTTGAACAAACACGCAACTTATATTCGGTCCAACCACGATCATTCAAGCTAAATATATAAGCCTTTCTTAATGGCTAATTGTATTATGACTCGGATCGATTATCCCGTAAATCTCAAATATTATTTCGGACATGTGTCCCTCTCTACTTGGAAGTATGTTCATATACTCCAATTTAGATTCAAAATCCAATCAGATTAAATGTCTCTTCATGACAAATCTACTAAGATATATATATTTATTTGGGATCAATACTCTCTCAAACTCAATATTTTACCGGGATCAATACTCCCGTAAATCTTAATGGGGTCAATACTCTTGTAAATCCTACCGGAGTTAATAATCCCTCAGACTAAAAGTCTACTCGGATCAATCGATCCTATTTTACGCCCGAACGAAAAGGAGACGTCCTATTCATAGCGTTTAAAGTATATAAAAGAGCTCTCTTTTATTTAAAAGTTAGACACCCAAATGTGCAACTTTAGACATCGTACAAGTAACGATGCATCCAAATATATATTTTAAGTCTAAAAGACTAAGTATGAGCACTCAAATAATTTTCTAAAGTGCCAAGAAAAACTTGTACTCGGATAAATTCTCTAAAAAACCAAATGATGATATTAGACCCGAAAGATACGAGGAACACTGTATTATTCCCGGTCTAGGTTACAACCCTTTTGATAAAAAAAGGGGGTTAAGCAGTTACCATCTAAATATATACCTTCGAGTCCCGTATATTTTTCCTTTTCAGGAAATGGACCACATGGAAGGAATAATCAAATGCTCGAGATTTCATACTTCAAAGCTCTAACACTTGGGGGACTATATATATGGAAGGCAAAGAAGACTAGAAAAATCAAAACTCAAGTCAACCTTAAGGTCTACCCAACAAATTGAAAGTTAAGAGCAAAGTCACGAGCCAAAAACACAAGCCTGACTCGAAAACCTTTGAAAACATATGCATAAATATAAACGAATGTTTCAAAAAAGGTTAAAGGCAGAATATTAATTACGGGTAAAAATGCACATCTTTGTACTTACTCAAAAACTGTTGTAACTGAAAACAGTTACGGATGAAAAAGCATTACCCTTGTATTCAATTGAAAACTGTTATCAATAAAAATAGTTATGGGTAAAAATTCATACCCTTATATTTAAAACTGTTGTAAACAAAAATAGTTATCCCCTTGTACTAATCCCCTTGTACTAATTCAAAAAAAAAACTGTTACAAAAGAAAAACAATTATGAGTGCAAGCTTATATCGAATCTGTTAACAGAAAAAACAGTTGCAAAATGAGTTATAGACGATACACAAATACATGTGAAACGTTATGAAAGTTCAATGTAAAAACTTTCTCCAAAATATTGTTAAAGAAAAACATGTGAAAATTCCTATCTCTCTTTTGTATATTTACACCATTATGAACTTGAGACGTCTTCTTCATCAAGTGTCGTTCATAAAAGGGCCCTCTTTTATAATTCGTGCTTATTCAAAAAAGTCGCGAAGCATTGAAGCATTTTTAATGCAAAGTTAAAGGGTAAAACAAAAACCCAAACATTAAAATAGGCAGAAAATAAAGCCGAAATATATATATCAAACTTTGCAAACATAAGGCAAAGATCTGTCTTCAAACCCCGANGGTCGTGGCATTTACCTAGGTGGTCAACTAACGGGTAGAGATTCCTAATACAAGAATGATGATTATGGGGCTTATGATATAACCGTTGCACGATAGCACTCACTCTCACACCTCTTGGTAGAAAGAGTTATTTTGCCCAATTGACTCTCTCGAGACCAATTGGGTAGGCTAACAAACCAAGCAACTTAGGGTTCAAGTTGGATAATCACTCTCTCGAGGTCTTACCCGTTAATTGGGACTACCATTCTCATGGGTCCATCCCAATTCCTTGTTGGGTTAACTTTGGAGTCATAGACACTCTTTCTCAAGAAGAGTCAAGACTCACTAAGCTAGACTTAGTGTTTGCAACCACCAAATCCTAGTTAAAACATAAAATCAACCCAAATATCAAACACCCAACATCATTCAAGCACTAAACAATCACACCCATTAATTACCCACACTAGGGTTGAGCCACAACCCTAGCTAATGAGTTTAGCTAGCAATATTAGCAATAGAAATTAAAGAAGAAGTAGATGAAATCAACATAATAATTAACTAGGAAGTTAATCTACACGAATCCACGTTAAAACAAGATTAAAATGCCCAAAATAGGCTAAAACATGAATCTCACGAGTGCTGCTGCTATCTGATGTCTAAAACTTGACCTAGAAATAATAAAATATTCTATTTATACTATGCCAGAAAAATCAGACAAAAATACCCCTGCGGGGCTGGCGCGGACCGTGCATAAATGCAGCGCGGCCGCATAGGGGTCTTGGCCTTCAATCATTCACTTCTGGAACTAGGGATGCGGACCGCACAAAGAAGTAGCGCGGTCGCACAGGCTAATGAGCGCAGACCACACAACACTGAAGCGCGACCGCGTAGACACCAGCGCTGACCGCGTAGAAATGAGCGTTGACCGCGCTTGAAGACTCCTGAAATGGGTGCTCTCTGAATCTCCTAGCGCGTCCGCGCAACAAATCAGTGCGGTCCGCGCTAGGTCCTCCTGTCCCTACTTCAATGATTTTTGATACTTGAGCAGGTTTCACTCCGTTTCGAGCTGATTCTTGACTTTCGTCATCTGGTCGCTCAAACCTGCAATCAAGTGCTCTTTGTAAACATTCTGGTCTATTTCATGACAATTCATACATAAGGCCTAGGCAAGTATGGGCATAAAACGTGTTAAAATCACAGTTATCAATCGTAAAGATTGAGAAATTGATCTATTTATAATGGCCACTTCAACGGTTTGAGGAAACTAGTGGCTGACCATCGACCACTATTAATTAATGGCCTTGGGAACTATGCGGACCCGACCCTTCAGTCACTTCTGTCGTTAAGGTCATGAAATTGACATCATGATCGAGGTATCGGAGAATCGAGGATCAAATCATTTCATATCATTTCACTCTAAGAAACGCGGGGTTCTATCTGTATACGATCGAAATCAGGTATGCCCGATTTCGTAGGCTCGAGGAGTTGCTTCGAGAATAAGCTCAAAACGGACCTGGCTCGAGCCCAATGGCAGAGTATAGAACTTGAGGATCGAAGTGCTCGATGAACCTAAGGCCGAGTATGACCAACCTCGAGTAAGGCATAATAACGGAATGACGAGATATTAGCAACCAACCGAAGGTCTCGGCAAAAATCTCGGAATAGATCATACCAAGCGGTTATCGGCGCCAATAAAGGGATTTATTTCCGTTATTAGAGTTGTACCTTATTTAGGATTCCTCTACTATATACAGAGGGACCCATTCATTTGTAAAGAGATTCACTGTTAAATAATACACACGATGTTCTCTGTTTACTCATTATTCTCTTTTGTTCTTTATTGTTCTTGCTGCTTGATCTCGAGGCTGTTCCGAATCGAGGTCGATACATTGCCACAACACTGATTTGATTTTCTTGATCGTCTAATTCACTTACTCAATTCAGTATTTGCCAATTGGTATTGGATTAGATCACGTATCTGTATTGGTGAAAATTAGACTCACCATGTGGGTCTATTAAATGGCGACACGTGTCAGCAAAGTTTGAAGAAAAGTGAAGAATGACATGTAAAGACGATATGTGAAACACCCCCGGGACCGAACATACCGTGCCTGTTAGCCTCGGAACTGATCATCATGAAATAGCCCAGATCAGGTGCGGGAGAATATCTCATTATTACAAATGAGGAAAGAATCAACTAATCCTGGATTATATGGGATTTACCATCAGTTACAAATCAATTATCAATAAATGCAATAAATGATTGTAACGGTCAGAACAAGGCAATCAATTTAAGATTGACTCAACAGGTACGAGATTGACTCAATAGGCACGAGATTGACTCAATAGGCACGAGATTGACTCAACAGGCACGGGGTTGACTCAAGAGGCACGGGGTTGACTCAAGAGGCACGAGATTGACTCAACAGGCACGAGATTTGACTTAACAGGCACGAGATTGACTCAACAGGCACAGGATTGACTCAACAGGCACGGGATCGACTCATCAGTTACGGAATTAACTTATCAGTTATGGAATTAACTCATCAGTTATGAAATTAAGTCATCAGTTACGGAATTCCAGCATTTACACAGCTGTTACAAGTCTTCCAAATGTAATGGATGAATTGAGTAAATGCTCATAATGGACACATAATTCAAGGAGAATGGTTGCTTAGATTTAGTCCTATAAATAGACATATTTTTACCACCATGGGGAGAATCTAATTTTTTTCTCTACAATTTTATACATTGTAATTTATAGCATATTGCTCTCAAGTTAGCCATAGTTCGGCCCTTCAAGCTCTGTTCGGCTCATTATCCTATCAAGGATCATTCAATAAGAATTCTTTTTTCTCTGCTTTATTTTACTTATATTATCTGTCATTGAATTTATTTCCCACTTCTCTATCACATTGTATTAACAAAATTTTATATCTTTCGGACTGAATCGGTTACTTGTGGCCCGTCATATAAAATTATTGCGTTGACCTTGAAAACTATTTTTTTGGTTAAACAGTATCATTAAAACTACAATACAAGTTTAATTGTTACTCAAATTTTAGGGTAAACATACGTGCTCTGGAAAGTAATCTCTTAACTGATCTGCCAAAAAGAGAGAATTATTTTGCCTTTTAGACGATAACTTGCTCAGGGTTTGACTTTTAAGGTACTGCCTTTCATATTCTGATATTAAGGGAACATTTTAGTTGAAATATATATATATGTTGATATACAGCATAAAGCTTTGTGATAAATAGAATCTGTGCTATCTGAAATTCCTTCTACATCACATCACAATATATAATAGAATTATGTAGATTAATTAGCTTCCCACTTGTAACTGTGTTTGTTTTGCTCACAGATTCCTTTTCCTTTAATTGGTTAATTTCCATGCATGCCTTTAATTTTCATATGCAGTCAACCAAGGGTAGAACGTGAATACATGAACTCCATATGGATTGTTTATAATAAAGAAAAATAGCCGGTCATATTCATTGTTTACTTTTTCTAGTCATGTACAAATATTATACATTGATATATATCTATATACATATAATACATAGATTATGCATATATTATACTTCCACCGGCTATTTTTTGTTTAAGTGCTTGGGTGGTCGGCTATTTGGGTTAATTCTTGAAAATAATTAAAGGTAATTACCCATAATCATTATAATTAGTTATAACTCGAACTAAACACAAGTAACTCAAAAGTATACCTAAATTGACAAAATATAATGTATATGGCTTATTTTAAATTACAATTTTCAAAAATCTTTCTTTTTCTCTTAAACTCCGATCCACTCAAACAAAGCTACATAAAATAAAACATTTTACTAACTAATTAAGCTTACTAGGGAATTTGTGAATATAAAGGGAGATGCATTTTTGAAGATTCTGTCTAGTGCTTGAAACAACTGGGATAAAGGAATTGAAGGATCTTTTATTGGTCATGAAATGTTCCAAAAGATAAGGAGATAGATTCATCAGGCCTATATGCTTTACTAGATACGATTTCATTGACATTATTTTTATCCACCAACAGTGAGAAAGAATCTTTCGACATCAGTTTATTTAATATATATATATATATATATATATATATATATATTTTTTTTTTTTTTTTTAGGTGACTGTTCATAATAAATGGATATACTAACATGGAAAATAAAATAGACAACTTATTATAACATGTTAAGTAATCCAATATTAAAACATATTCCTGCGTTATCAAAATATAGAAGTTAAATCTGACTTCAATATTTTAGGAGTATCCGGATGGCGATAATGCATACAATTGCTAGCATTTACTTTTTTTACAAATATTACACCTCAAGTTGCCATGATTTTTTATTTATATGCTTCAAGTATGCCTTGTTCCGATTGAATATCTGTAGTAGGCCCAAAATGTACCAATCAGACAGATTCTGCTTACATGGTTAATAGTGTGAGTTGCACCTGTAAAATACTCATGTTCATTGTCCTCTACTGATGTCCTAGAAGCACTTTCGACGCATAATTATATTCATACACACTTTTATCTCTTAATTACTCTATTTTCACTTAAAAAAACTTAATAATTATCGTTAACTCTTTGGCAAACTACAGCCAGGACATCAAACCAAAAAGCATTCTACACGGTGCGACTCGCGTTATCAACCATGTTAGCGAAATATGGCTAATTGATACATTTTGGGCCAACTATAGGTATTTAATCGGAATATTAAGGCTTACTTGAGGTGTTTAAATAATGAATGGTGACAACTTTAGGTGTTTCAATATGATTCGGCCAACACAAAAATTTGGTTTTTGAAATTTTGTATATTCTTCCTCTACTCTTTTTTAATACAACAGTGTTACTTAAGCATTTTTTTTATTAGAATGTGTGAAATTCTTTTCCTTTTCTCTATTCTCTTTTAGGTCTTCTAGTTAAGAAAATGGCCGGCAAAAGGCAAATGCAGATGCGAAAAAGAAGATATACCGATAATGTTTTCAAGTGGTCAATGATCTTGGAGGTAAAGTCGTTATAAAATAAAGAGAAATTACAAATGATTCCTTCATGACGTACAAAGACATTTCTTTAGAACATAATCTTTCTTGATAAGACAATTACTACTTTTTTTGTATAATAATTCTATGTATAAAGTAGATTTTGTGTAAAGAAATGGTCATAAACCAAAGGGATCTTTACACAATAGCCGGCCGAGGTCACTATTTATTATTCCTAGCGAGTATACATAAATTATATACTTATTATATATGCTTATATATACATATTACACATGAATATATATATATATATATATATATATATATATATATATATATATATATATATATATATATATATATATATATATATNATATATATATATATATATCCGCCAGCTATTTTAGTTATGCAGTTTAGTGAGCGGCTTTTTAAATTAATTCCTAATACCAAAAGGTAAAGCTTGAAGATTCCAAACTGTTTTAAAAGTGAATAAGTGATGCTTGAGTAATTTGTTGTCATCATTCAGTAATTTCAAATTCCTAAGTCTTTTCATAGTTGAAAGTCATACGTTATATATAGCTATCAATGGCCTAACTAATTAACAAAGAAAGCAGCAACTTGACTCATGGTTGCAGTTTCACAAAAGTGTTTTAGATAATGTACTTCCACCCCCAAAAAGAAGAAAGTAGAGTCGAAGAAAAAGTTCAAGAAAAAAAAAAAACTAAGTGCAACCCTTCTCCTCTTTCTTCCCTCTCACTTATTCACCTCTTCGCACATCTTATTCGAGAGTAGGTAGCATTATGTCTATATGTGACTTGGACATGTTGCCCAATTTATCAATTAATGACTAACAGTCTACAGGGACTAGTATTAAATTTCACTTTGTTCGTGATAAGATTGCGCAAAAAGACATATTTGTGCACTTTATATCCTTGAAGCAGCATGCTGGCTGATGTGTTCACCAAGTCGGCAAGGTTGGTTTCAAGTCCGCTAGGAAAAGGATTGAACACAAGCCAAAAGCCAAAACAAACCATTCAGGATACTAGTTAGAGTCCTTCACTTGTAGTATATCTATCTGATTCATCTCTTGTCGTATCTAGAACTATATGTATGTGTCACGATTAAAAATTCGCTAGTCGTGATGACACCTAACCCAACCCCTAGGTAAGCCAACCAATAACCATCAAATTTAAATAATGTTAATAAGTTAAGTAAACAAAATAATTTATCTGGATTTATTACATTTTCCAAGAACTGGTAGTACAAATCATGAGCTTCTAAGAATAGAGTTTACAAAACTGATATGAACTAAATACACTTTATGTTTGAAAAGTACATAAACAGAGTTTTAAACACTTTATGTTGCAAGTGTTTCATTGAACACTTGTTGTTTGTCTGATTTTCCAGATGCAAAATTATGCAAGTTGGAATTATGGCTCGGAGCAGCAAAGGAAGATACACTTGCTTCTGTCGGAATTGAGATAGGATAACCAACAAAGTCCCCACGCGCTGGTGCAGTAACGGCTGTACGCCATATCGGATCTACAATGTCTCGCTTCCGAAAATGCATGATTAACTTCTCTGTGAAATGCTTCCAATCCCAAAATTGATTGTTCCGATATAGCCAATCGAACCAAGCCCATGCATCGCCATTAAGGTAGAGGTAAGCGAGAAATAACCAGTCCTTCTCAGAGAAACCACGAAAGATGAAGTATCGTTCAGCCCGAAAAATCCAATCCTCTGGGTCGCCCCCGCTGAATCTATCTAAAATCACCATTGGGAGTGAAGTACGAAGGATGAAAGCACCAATGTAATGAACCCAAGTTCTCAACACAAACACATACTTGTATATTATTATTACTGAATTGAATTACAGTGGAAGCAAGAAATACTAATAGAATTAGAGGAACAAAGGGAGCATAACCAGAAGGGGAAGAGAAGCCAGAGATGCAGAAATAGAAACGGGGTGAGAAGACAGACTCAGAGGAGGGAAAAGGGACTTCACAATACAATTGTCTACTTTATTTTACTAACCTACTGCTATTTAAACATTCTCTAACCTGGGTCCGACACATAACTTGCTAAATTTTCCAATACATCCTCCAACTAATACCTACGGTTGAAAGAGAACCGGACTTTGTTGGTTCTGTGCCGATAGTGTTCTCTCGTCTTTCAAATGGTGAATCACCGAAGCCAAATCCATCTAGATGTTATTTTCATTCATAACAATGTTGCTGAAGGAATACATAACAACCTTTAAGTTATGTTATATATGGTGATGTATTATTTTATATTCCCTATGATCAGTTTATTCAATTTATCTAAAGCTTCAATGTGTTTCACTAAATTATCCAGCTATATGTATTCAGCAGTATGTATTCAGTGTAGTTTAGTATGTATTCTTGTGTATTCAGATATATTTTTAATTAATAACAGTTATGTTATTCTCATATATGTTCAGCAGTAAAGTTGTAATGCAAGTCATCTATTCACTTTACGCAGTGTATTCACTGTATGTATTCTTGTGTATTCAGATATATTTTTAATTAATAGCAGTTATGTTATTCCCATATATGTTCAGCAGTAAAGTTGTAATACAAGTCATGTATTCACTCTATGCACTGCATTCATGTGACGACCCAAAGGGTCATCACCTGTTTTCTCTTTTATCCCGTGCTTCCGAGGCCTTGAAAACCTCATTTTTACTTGCCTCGATTTGCGTGCGCAGTCTGGGCGCGTAGGCGAAAAGATTATGTGTTAAATTCTGTGAAAAATTTCAAAATATGGCTTTAAAATGATTAAAGTTGACTTCGGTCAATATTTTTGGTAAACGGACCCGGACCCGTGATTTGACGGTCCCGGAGGGTTCGTAGAAGAATATGGGACTCGGGCATGTGCCCGGAGTCGAAATCCGAGGTCTAGAACCCGAGGAAAAGAATTTTTCTGTGAAATTATTTTTTTGGAATATTAAGAAAAATGGAAATGAAAATTGATTAAAAGATTGTGGTATCGGGCTCGTATTTTGGTTCCGACGCCCGGTACAAGTCTTATATATGGGTTAAGCACTTTCTGTGAAATTTGATTGGAATCGGACGTCATTTGACATGTTTCGGACCTAAACATCTAAAATTTGAAGTTTATGAAGTTAGAATGAAAAATGATGATTTTAAGGTTTGATTCCTCGTTTATGATGTTATTTTAGCAATTTGATTGCTCGGTTAAGTTCGTAGGATGTTGTTGGGTTAGTGTGTGTGATGGGTTAGGAGCCCCGAGGGCTCGGGAGTGATCCGGAGGTGGTTTCGGGGTGGTTTTGCACTTAGAAATATAGCAGGTTTTCTTCAGCTGTTGCAGGCCAGATTTGTTCTTCGCGTTCGCGATCGGCCTAACGCGATCGCAATGCTGGCCAGGTCCACTTCTTTGCGTTCGCGGACTGATTTCCGCGTTCGTGTAGCTTCAGTTCCTCCCTCACCGCGTTCGCGAGTCACTCCACGCGTTCGCGTAGAGCATTTCCCTGGACCCCCCAGTCTTTCTCTTCGCGTTCGCAGCCTCCTCATCGCGAACGCGATGATCAGTTGAATTAACCTTTCGCGAACGCGGCTTTCCCGCGAACGCGAAGGGCATTTTTGCCCAGCGATTTTTAAAGTCTAAAAACAGAATAGTTACAGGATTTCTTCACTTTTTCTCACGAGCTCCCTTCTCCTTCAAGCCTTAGGACCCCATTGAAGCCTCCCTTCTTCAAGGTCACTTGGGTAAGTAATTCCCCACCTAATTCCTTCGCTTTTCTTCATTAATTAGTGAATTCCTAGGCCTAAAAACATGAAATCAAAGTAGAAATTAGGGGTTTTGGGTAGAGTTAGGGTATTGAGAATTTTGGGTGATTCAACCTCAATTTGGGGACGAATCTTAAAACAAATTGCATATTTGAACTCGTGGGTTATGGGTGACTAGATTTTGGTCCGAGCCTCGTGTTTGGACCATGTGGGCCCGGTGTCGAATTTTGGTGTTTTTGGAAGAATGCTAGAAAATTCATATCTAGGCTATGGGATGTTGCCATTGAGTCTTTATTGATATTATTGAATTAATTATGCCTAGATATCATTGTTTCAGAGTCGGATTGTAGAGGAAAGGCTGTATTTGAGGATTGATTGCTATTTTTTGGACCGAGGTAAGTGTTTGATCTAACTTTGGCTTGAGGGAATAGGATTAGAGTGTTATTATTTGCTAATTGCTAAATGAATCGAGTACGATGTATAGGCATGGTGACGAGTATCTATACACCGGTGTCTAGCATGACCGTGGGTCCTTGTATGTACTTATCCTGATATTGTTATGACTCTTCCATGTTAATTGATGAATTCTATGCAATGTGAAGAGTATGAGGACTAATTATGAATTGTAAATTCTTTGGAGCGTTGGCTCGAATGATAAAAAGACTATTGAGTAAGAAATGAAAGAAATAGGAAGTGATATGATTAATCCCTTGCCGGGATGGTTTGAGTACATTGATTATCTCCCTTGCCGGGATGTGAGAGTATTGTTGTTGCTCCCTTGCCGGGATTTAGCTGATAATTGTGTAATTCCTTTGCCGGGACATTTCTTATTATTTGTTCATCCCCTCGCCCCGTTTGGTTGTGATTGCTGTTTGGGTGAGGAAGAGTGATAATGCACGAAGGGTCATTCCGTGCCATGCTTTGATTATATTTGCACGAAGGGTCATTCCGTGCCATATTTTGATTATATTTGCACGAAGGGTCATTCCGTGCCATGTTTTGATTATTTATGCACGAAGGGACATTCCGTGCTCCGATTTGATTATAATTGCACGAAGGATCATTCCGCGCCATGATATGAGAGTTATATGAGGGAAAGCAGGAAGGGTGATGCCATGCACTTTATTTGATTGCTTTTGGTGAGAATGAGAGTAAAAGCGCGAAGGTTGATGCCGTGCAACTGTTGATTGTCCTGCTCTCATTAATTATTGTTATTGCCCTGTTTCTTACTTAAATTGTTGACTTTATATCCGGACTGTACTCCCCCATAGTATGCTTTCCTCCCTCTTAACTGTTAATTTCTTTGTTCTTTCCTTTTATTGCATATACATATTGAACTGCACAGGTTTGTTTGGTAGCCCTGTCTAGCCTCGTCACTACTTCTCCGGGGTTAGGCCAGGCACTTACCAGCACATGGGGTCGGTTGTGCTGATGCTACACTTCTGTGCTCTTTTGCACAGATCACGGTATCGGAGCAGTTTTTGGACCACAACATTAGGATATTGATCGGGAGCTGACTTCAGTCCAGGGACATACGAGGTAGCCTAGCTGGCGTTCGCAGGCCGGAGTCCCTTTCTATGTTTTCAGTTTGTTTTCATTGTACCGAGACAGACATTTATGCATTTTCTATTCAGACTTGTTTGTAGCACTCTTTAGTAGTTCGTGAGATAGCGACACCAGTTTTGGGTAGAGAAATGTTAAACTTCCGTATTTTTTGGGTTTTCAGTTATCTTTATTTTAAAGACTTCCGCTTTTATTTAAATGACCCGTTATATTTATATTTTTATTGTTGAGGTGAAATCAGGAAATGTTTAAAATGTTTGGCTTGCCTAGCTCCGTTAGTAGGCGCCATCACGACTCCCGATGGTGGAAAATCCGGGTCGTGACAATTCACTGTATTTTTGTTTATTCAGATATACTTTTAATTAATAGCAGTTATGTTATTCCCATATATGTTCAGCAGTAAAGTTGTAATGCAAGTCATTTATTCACTTTATGCACTGTATTCAC
The DNA here is from genome assembly GCF_001879085.1 of Nicotiana attenuata. Classification (NCBI taxonomy): domain Eukaryota; kingdom Viridiplantae; phylum Streptophyta; class Magnoliopsida; order Solanales; family Solanaceae; genus Nicotiana; species Nicotiana attenuata. The sequence continues at coordinate 25,777 of NW_017675792.1, forward strand.
TGTATTGTATTGTTTTCTATGTTTTTAATTTATTCACTGTATTTTTATTGTATTCAACGTATCTCTCTGTGTTCCCTGTATTTTACTGTATTCACTATATTTAACTGTATTCAATGTAATTATATAAATTCAAAACTTCACTATGGTTCACTTTTTTGTCAATAATATATTTTCAGCAATATGTCCTCAATGAATTGTAGAATGTATTCATATCTTTTTTTTAATTAATATAATTTATATATTCAGATGTATATATGTATTCAAATATATCTTCAGAATGTATTCGATGTATTGCACTATTTCTTTTTTTTTTTTTGTGTATTGCACTATTGATGACCTGCTATACCTCATTTCTATAAATAAATCAATTTGTAAAGATATCACTAAAAATATTTTTAGTGAACTGAAATTAAAAAATTTGATACACCAATAAATCAATATGTTATATAAAACTTGAACAAATATATGACATATCGTTATTGCAGTAATTGAAATCAGAATATGAACTAATTCCTACGTGGAGCATTTCTATAAGTACGCTTATTATGTCCTCCCGGACCATATATACTACATGAAAATTGATTTTTCTTTTGAAACAATTCACCGAACGGCTTATCGCGCTTCTTCTTTGGCCTTCCAGGAGGTCTTTTCCATTTGGGTGGTAAGACAACTTCCTCTGATATATGTGCTGGTATATTCCATTCACTTTGTTCAGTAATGGATACAATGGGACCTCATATGTCATTACACCAGACTTTGGTTTGTAATAATTCGAGCAATAATCTTCCGGCATTAGAAACATGCTTTTCAAGACAGCCCAAGCATGTGGACATGGTAATTCGTCAACTTAGAACCTCCCACAACTGTATTTTTGTCTAGGAGGCAAACAGTGTAATGCCTTCCTTTATCGTTCAGCATATGCAAGTGTTCAGTCGATGGTACAACCTACATTAAACAAAGAAATATAAGTTGTGGACATTGTAAAAGTCATGTATCTCTCAAATACCAAACGTATTAAATACAGTATACATGTATTCAATAAAAAGCAGTTAAATATGCAGCATGTCAACAAATAACAATTTGTCAAAATATTAAAAATAATACATTGTATTCATTGAAATACAATGACATACAATATACATGTATAAATTGACAACACATTTAAATACACCAAATACAAACACTATTTTAACTGACAGACTATTAATAGTGAATACAATAATTTGAGAAATACAGTGAAATACATTAAAATACTGTTATTTTTCAGAAACAAAACCAGTGAATACAATCAATGAAATGCATTTGTAATAACATGCATTATCAACATTTGATAAGCAGTTTAAACAACCGTTTTAAAGACCAGAATACATACACAAGTGCTATAATATAACATGCAGTATGTTAATATTTGAAGTTGTATCAGAAATAAATGCATGCTATATAAGGAGAAATAAATAATTACTGTAGAAAGATCGATTCATCCTTTGAATTACTGAGAGAAGTTGATAAAAAAGCTTCCTTTTGCCTTTTTGTTTTTGTTTGTAGTTCTTTTCCTAGTTGTTTCTTGTTATGGAGATGTTGATAGAGATTTTTGGAACTTTCTTGGCTAAATTCTATTTTGATTTTTCTTTTCTTTTCTCTCTTCAGGTTTGAGACAAGGAAGGACTTTTAGGAATTCTGTTTTAGTTATTGATAATAAAAGAGCAATAATTTCTTTTTTTTATAAAAAATAATCGTTTCTGTTTGATTGATTATTCAATTCTTCTTAATCTAATTACCATTGAAAGAGCCAGTAACATTATTCTTTCATCAATATTAAGTATTTTAATTCTTTCTGTTACTTTTTAGCTAAAACATAATTAGTGGTTGATAGTGTTTTTCCCATCGCTTTGAATTTATCATTTTTATCTGTACTATTTACATGAGTCAAGAATAGTAGACAAGCCAACAATTTTAATGCTATAAAGGAACATCTGCAATTCTGCAAATAGAATGAGCAGTAGTAACATGGTAATTTTTTATTTTTTTAAATCACGACTTTTTACTGCACACCTAGTAGAATAAGGAAAAGAACTGTTGAGTACAATTGAGTATTGTCCAAACTCCAAAGGTTATACAGTCATTTTTATGAAGTTAGAGGATGTTCCCTAATCTTTATATGAAAGTGATCCAAATTAATGACAAAGATGGTTTTGGAGTAATTATACAAAGTTTCTTACAAACGGTTGTGGTGTTCACATCTTCACTATTTCAGCAGATATCTATTACCTCCTATCGGTAACGGCACTGAGTAACAGTAACTCTATCCACCAAATTTCGTAACCATGTTTGCAAATTGTAAAAAGGTGTATGAGCTAGGCTAGTAGATAAAACCATTGGCTATCTTTGCTTGGGTCGGATAGTCAGGATCAAGAATGTGGGAGTATTTTCAAATTTTAAATAGTCATGCGTCTTTTCATTTTCAAGTGTCCTATCAATTTCCAAGTAGCTTCTTGCATGAAGCCTTAAAGCCAAGTGTTGAAGGGCTTTGATAAGTGGCTATGCAAATTTACCATGTGTCTTCATGCATGGAAGACTAGGTACACTTGTTAATATTGACGCCAAGTGGACTATAATATATTTGGACAAGTGTTAGACTCTCCACACTTGTCATACATGCAACCTCCCTTATTGCCTATAATTAAATAGAATGTGGATTAACCATTCATCTTGCTTAGGGGTGTTCATAAAAACCCGAAAAACCGAACCAAATCGAAAACCAAACCAAACCGACCAAAAAAACCGATATTTTTTGGTTTGGTTTGGTTTTGGTTTTGAATTTTAAAAACCGATCAAATTTGGTTTGGTTTTGGTTTTAATCAGAAAAAAACCGAAAAAAACCGAACCAAACCGCCTATAGGAGTAGCTATTTTAAATTTATTATTACACCTATATATATGTATATTTTTGTACAAAGTTCAAAATTTTTAATGGTAAATGTTAATAGTTTGCACTTTTAGTATAGTTCTTTACCTTTACATTCTAGTTTGATTGGTAGTTTTTTTTTGTTAAGTGTAAGAATCCATTTCGTGTTAAAAATAATATATTTTTAATTGAGTCCTTAAATTATGCATTACTATTTGATTCAATTATCATCAATATATCTTGGTAAAATAGATTTCTCAAGGGCAATTGATTTGATAGTGTTACGTTGAAAATGTGGTCGCTGGAATATGTGTTTGGTAGTGTATGTCTTATATTTAAGAAAAAACCGACAAATAACCGAAAAAACCGAAAAATCGACAAAACCCGACATAAACCGAATCGAGAAAAAACCGACTTAATTGGTTTGGTTTGGTTCTAAGATTTGAAAAACTGACCTACATGGTATGGTTGGTTTCTTTTTAGGGAAAAATCGAACCAAACCGAACCATGAAAACCCCTAATCTTGCTCCTTCCTTCTTTATAGTTAGCTAATTATTACTTTCTTCCTACAATCATTACTCATTTTTATCTATTCTTCTCTCCAATTTTCAAACCTGCTGGATTTATTATTTAATTTTGTTCATTCATGTATCCTCTAAATAAATAGAGGTAGGCTTGTTTAATCCCGGGGAGACATTTCACATTGCTGAAATAGTTTCTTAGGACCGCACGACTCAAGACAATTCGTGTATCTGCTCACAAATTATATTATTGCAGTATCGTTGTCATTTTCTGGTGATATTTTTCCTACAACCTAAGAAACTATGGCAAGTAATACTACTATGGAAATTTTTTATGGTGCTACCAATTTTGATGTTGTTCCTGCTGCTATTGTTCCAGGTGTCCTGCCAGATATCTATGGTGTTGCAAATACGTTATTGCATCCACAACTTTGGCAGACAACAATGTCAAAATTCAGGTATGTAAATAGACATGGTTACATATCCGATGGTAATATTAAAGCCTTCAAAAAAATGCACCTCAATGCAAGAAAGAGTTGGGATAAATAAAAATCTCGCTAAGTAAAATTAAATTTGACTAACGCGGATAATATAATTGTTGTGGTCATTTCTGAAATAAATAATGTGGGTAATGTGAAAGATTGGGGTGATAGACTCTAGTGCTACTAGGCACATATGTGCAAACAAAAATGATCTTTTATCTTACACCCAAGTTGAGGATCGGAAGGAGAAGAAATTATTTATCTTAGTGACTCAAGAACAACTCGTGTTCTTGGGAAAGGAAATTTTTTTCTCACACTCACATCTGGTAAAACTCTAGCATTGAGTGAGTGTTGCATGTCCTAATATCCAAACTAATTTGGTTTCTGTGGGATTATTAAAAAAAGTAGCAGTGATGGTTTTTTTCGAGAATGATGAGGTCAGATTGACCAAAAATAATATTTTTCTGGGCAATGGATATTGCAACCATGACTTATTAATATTTCTGATACCAGCAATAAAAATGCATCTTCTTCTGCTTATATGGTTGAGCCAATTTCTTTGTGGCTTGCTAGAGTAGGACATGTTAATGTCGCGTATATAAAGAAAATGCAGTCATTAGGCTTAATATCTAGTTTAAACTCAAATAATATTGACAAGTGTGAAATATGTGCTGAAGCTAAAAGCACTAAAAATACTTAATTTTCTATAAATAGAGAAACTGAATTGTTATCATTGATTCACACTGATTTAGGTAATTTAAAAACGACTATAACTAGATGTGGTAAAAAAATATTATGTGACTTTTATTGATAATTTTTCTAGATAAACTAGTTGTATTTGCTTAGAAATAAAGATAATGCATTTAATACTTTTATTTCTTATAAAACTGAGCTTGAAAATCAACTTAGTAGAAAAATCAAGAGAACTAGATCTGATAGAGGTGGAGAATATTTATCTTTGAATGAATTTTGTGAAAAAAATAGAATAGTTCATGAAGTAACTCTGCCTTATTCACCTGAGTCTAATGGAGTTGCTGAAAGGAAAAATAAAATATTGGTAGAGATGATGAACTCCATGTTAGTTCTAATGCTCCTGATAATTTGTGGGGTGAAGCTATATTATCTTCTTTTCACTTAAAAAATAGAATACCACATAAAAGAACTGGCAAAACTCCGTATGACTTGTGGAAGGGTTATAAACCTAACTTGAAATACTTAAAAGTGTGGGGGTGCCTTGCTAAAGTTCTTTTGCATGAACCTAAAACGAGAAAAATAGGTTCTAAAACTACTGATTGCATGCTTATTGGATATGCTAAGCATAGTGCTCCATATAGATTTCTTATTTTAAAAAAGTGATGTGCTTGATTGCAATAGTTAATTGAGACAAAGAATGCTGAATTCTTTTAATATATTTATCCACTGGCTATTAAAATTTCTCATGCACCTGGTGAAATAAATAATAACATTACTTCTAACTAGGAACTGGGAAGGACCAAAAGGCCAATGAAAGAATATTTTTATTATGGAAATTATTTTCAAACTTTTCTTGTCGATAATGAACCATCAAATTACTTTGAAGTTATATCTTCTTTAGAAGCCAATTATTGGAAAGACACAATAAAAGTTGAAATCGATTCTATCATGAAAAACAATACATAGATTTTAACGGATTTACCTCATGGTACAAAGCCTATTGGTTGTAAATGGATTTTCTAAAAGAAATTCAATTCTGATGGATCTTTAGATAAATATAAAGCTCGGTTAGTAGCAGAAGGATTTTCTCAAAAATAAAATATAGATTATTTTGATACATTTTCACAAGTGACTAGAATTTCTTCTATTCGAGTTCTAATTGCCTTAGCTTTAATCCATAAGCCTTTTATCCATCAAATGTATGTCAAATAACTTTTTTAAATGGTGATTTAGAAGAAGATTTATATGGTTCAACTTGAAGGCTCTGTCATTCTTGGATAAGAAAATAAAGTTTGTAAATTAATTAAATCTCTTTATGGACTTAAACAAGCTCCTAAGCAGTGGTATGAGATATTTAAACAAGTCTTACTGAGAGACAATTTTTCTTCAGTTGAGGTGGATAAATGTGTTTATAATAAAGTGGTAGACAATGATTATGTGATAATATGTCTATATGTTGATGATATGCTTATATTTGGTACAAGTTTACACATTGTGCAAAGTACTAAATTATTTCTGTCTGCTAATCTCGATATTAAAGATCTAGGTGAAGTAAATACAATATTAGGAGTTAAAGTTATAAGGAGTGAAGATTGCATATTGTTGTCACAAGAACATTATGTTGTTGAGGACGATCAAGAAATTTATAGTAACAAAAGATTCTCTCCCTAGAAACTCTCCTGTACTTTTATGGAACCACCATCGATCAAACCCCCCTCCCACCGGAACCCCCGGATAAACAAATCCAGATGGAGATAGAATTACCTCATCAGTCCTACAAGGAAATGCTCTTGGATAAACAAGAATGCAACCAAGCTAACTACTATGACATGGAATACCAATCAACCCCAGAAGGGATTAAGGGAAAACACATCGAAGGGTCCATTCCCCTATCACCAGAAGAAAAAGAAAGACTATACAAACCATGGAAATTCTCAGTAATCATCAAGGTCTTCAAAAGAAAAATGTCTCATCATATGCTACGCTCCAAACTAATTGACCTATGGAAACCATCCGAACAGTTAATCTTGATTGACCTAGGATGGGTCTTCTACATAGTGAAATTCAGCTTAGAGGAAAGCATGGTGAAAGCACTACATCTTGGCCCATGGTTTGTATCTGGCCATTTTCTTTCCGTCCGTAAATGGGAACAAAAATTTGTTCCACAGGAAGCCACAATTACTACTACTGCCATCTGGATAAGATTACCCTAGCTACCAACTGAATTCTACGACACAGCCATCCTGGAGAAAGTTGGGAGGAAACTAGGTAAACTACTGAAGATAGATCAATGGACTTCTTCCACGCTAAGGGGGAGATATGCACGCATTTGCATCCAAGTTCCACTTGAATCACCAGTGGCAACATCAGTGATCATTGGAGACCACAAAGAGCTAGTGATTTATGAAGGTGAGGGAACATTATGCACCGGTTGTGGTAGGATAGGCCACACGACCCTAAGATGTTCATACAGTCAACGTCCAACATCAACAACCAACGAATCACAAGAACGCCATCCAACGAACACCCCACCGGAGGAGAGCCAATGGAAGACAGTTACATTCCCAAGAAGACGAAGGCAGGGGCAACAAAAAACAATTCCAAAAGCAGAGGGTCAATCACTGAAACAACACCATAATACACAAGCGGAGGAGGTCCAGGTAAATATGTTTGATGCCATCTCAGGTAAGTTCCTCCAAACCAAATCTTTTAACTACAACGTTAAAAAACAAGTAAACAGTATTCAAAAAATTCAAAAAGGCAACAAGGCCCAACAATAAAACCCACAAATGGCCCAAAATGGACAAGGCACGTGCCTAACCCAAGTCCAATAGAGCAACCCAACACGCACTCTAAAAGAAAAGCGGGGTCAAACTCCGACGACCCCACCAAACCAATCCACTAGCCCAGCGCCTAAGTGGGATCCAACCCAATTCCAGAAGCCCCAATCATCACCTCAAGCAATGTGCCCAATGGGGCCGTCCGCATGCAATCAAAGGAACAAGAAGCCTTAGGCTCCACCGGTAACGTACAACTCAACCCAAAGGTCAAATCCTACGCTTCCCCTACCACAGCTACTGCAACCTTCTCTAATGGAGAAAACCCAAGCGACAGACAGGGATTGCCAGTGCCCTGTCTGCAACCTTCCCCCTCTTCAACCGAAAAGACCTCAAAGGTCACCTCTGTTACATCTACAATTAATGAGCAGCCAAAACCCCTAATCCCAAAACAACGCAACCCTTCCACTATCCGAGATGTGACATTAGGAAGCTTTATGGTGGGAAATCAGTCGATTAACCCCACTTCACTCTTTTCCCAAAATAGCAAAGCTAAGAAACACAAAAATGGGAAAAGACCCGACCCCATCCACCATCTCCAACCACCCATTACCACCGGACCACCAACCGACCTCCTGGTTAGAGGTTACCTTGTAGGGGCAAGGCCTCTCATACGAATTCACTCTCGATAACAAGAGAATCACGTTGATTGTGCAAAACCCGGCGCATCTTGCGAGAGTGATAGTGGAAGCCCTCAACAAAGCTTTGACAGCATTTGGACCGCTCCTATGGCAGTCGATGGCCAACAGCGACAGCCCAGCCCCAATCACAGACCCACAAGCCCTAAACAATCACATCCTCCAAAGTTTCCAATCACTCCCCTTCTTCCCGGACCTGATGAAGGAGGAACCAGCAGCGGAACCAGTTTTCACTCAAGTCATCATCCCACCAAACCACATGACCTCGAATCCAAATAAAGCAACTTCCTCACCTCCACTACAAAACATCCAACAAGGAGTCACCACAGCACCGGAGATTCTCAAGAAAAAAGATGCTACAGAGGAACTGGAGCAGAGCTACCCATCACCAAGAATAGACTCGATAATGCTAGACTCAGTGAGGTCGATCGAGTTCAGCACACAAGTGAGCGAAGTAGTAGTGGTCTTGTGCCCCAGAGCGATGTCCAAATGTGGAATGAGCTTAGTCTCATCCCAAACTCAAGGTCCGCCGAAGCCACTATTGAACTTAACCCCTATCCTGAGTCTGAAAAGGAAGCCTCCACCCCCTCAAGTGCCCAGCATGCCAGGCCCATCAAGCCCTCAAGAGGGATCTCACCTATCACCCACATCCCCAATGATGAACTACATCATATGGAATGTTAGGGGGGTAATGGTGCTGAATTCAAAAGGCACTGCCTTGAAATGGTCAAGATGCACAGGCCGACAATGCTAGTTCTGCTAGAAACCAAGATGGCTGACCACCAGGCACTGGCTCAAACACTGGACTTCGATATGATCATTCAATCTCCAGCGGTGGGCTTGTCTGGGGGAATTGTGTTCATGTGGAAAGAGGACCTGGTAGCTGTGGAGGAAGTGGCCACCCCCCCCCCCACNCGCAATGGTGAAGGTACGACCTGACCAATCTCCCTGGTTTTTCTCTGCTATTTATGCAAGTAACATCCTCTCTGAAAGAAAACTCCTATAGGAGCAGCTAATAACTATAGCTAGAACCACCAGTGAAACTTGGTTCATTGGTGGAGACTTCAATGAAGTCTTGAAAGCTAGGTATAAGTTTGGGGGAAACCCTATAAATCTTAACCGTAGTAACCAATTCTGGAATTGCATAAATAAGTGTAATCTTATTGACCTAGGATAAAAAGGTAGCAAATACACATGGACCAATAAAAGATACACCAACTGTAATACTCTAATTCTGGAAAGGATTGATAGGTGTTTTGCTAACGATGGCTGGATTAAACAGTACCCTGAGGCAAGTGTACTACACCTTCCTAGGACCCACTCAGATCACTATCCCTTAAGAATCCAAATGGAAGGGCCCCCTAATAATAAACCAACCAGACCCTTCAGATTTGAAACTATGTGGGTTAGTCACCCCTCTTTCCCCAATATCATCAACCAGGCCTTCAAAGACCAGCCCACCCTCCTTCAATCCATTGATGAATTCAAAAAACTGGCAACAAAATGGAACAATGAGGTCTTTGGTAACATTTTCCACCAAAAGAACAGACTCCTAGCCAGAATCGATGGCATCCAAAGGTCAGCTAGCTACCAATTCAGTAGCTTCCTGCAAAATCTTGAGTCTGAATTAAACAATGAGCTGAACCTGATTCTCAGAAATGAGGAAGACTTTTGGAAGCTGAAATCCAGGATCAACTGGCTCAATGAGGGAGATTCCAGCACAAGGTTCTTCCACACTTCTACCCTAAATAGAAGGAGGAGAAACAGGATCCTCTCCCTTAAAGAGGAAAATGGTAACTGGATCACTTATCAAAAGGAGATCCAGTCCACCATTGTTAATTTCTTCACTAAGCTCTACACTACCTCCAACACTGAAGTCCCTTGGGCAACTACTAATCACTCTACCGTGGAGCCTACACTGCTCCAAAGCCACAAGGCCTTCATGGACAGGCCCCTCCAATTGTCTGAAATAAAGAAGGCTGTCTTCTCCAATAAACCATTCAAATCACCTGGCCCTGATGGCCTCCACCCCTTCTTCTACCAAAAATACTGGGACATTGTGGGGGAATCTATCTCACAATTCTGCATGGAATGCTTCAACACCTGTTCTATGGACAACACCATGAACCAAACCCTTATGTGTCTAATTCCAAAAGTTCCCCAAGTCTCAATGCTGAAAAACTTCAAACCCATTGGTCTTTGTAACACAATTTATAAAACAGTCACCAAGATCATTGTGAATAGGATAAAACCCATCATGAATCACATCATAGGCCCAAGTCAAGCCAGCTTCCTAAACCAATAGAAGGGCCTGTGACAATGCCATTATTGTCCAGGAATACATAAACCACTTCAGAAAAATGAAAGGAAGGAATGGTAGTATGATCCTAAAAGTAGACCTGGAGAAGGCCTTTGACAGGCTGGAATGGTCCTTCATTAGGGACACTCTACAAGCCTTCAATTTCCCCAAGAGACTATCCAATCTAATCTTGTCCTGTATAAGCACCTCATCCATCTCCATCCTTGTCAATGGAGGAAAACCTGAAGCCTTCAATCCTTCAAGAGGCATCAGACAAGGAGACCCAATGTCCCCCTACCTATTCATACTGTGTATGGAAAGGCTCTCTAGATCCATTGACCAAGCAGTCATGAAGAAACAATGGCACCCCATTAGTATAAGTAGATCAGGGCCTAAGATATCCCATCTCTTCTTTGCAGATGACCTCACTCTCTTTGCTAAAGCCAACATTAGGAACTGTAACACAATAATGTCCATCTTACAGAGCTTTAACAACCAGTCAGGGCAAAAAATAAACTTATCCAAATCAAGAGTCATGTTCTCTCCCAATACAACCCAGGATACATCCCAGCAACTCACCAACATGCTATCCATCAAACACACTACTTCCTTTGGGAAATACCTGGGTTTCCCCATTTTCCACAAAAGACAGACTGCATCAGATTTCCAATTCATCATTGACAATATGCAATCTAAACTGGCTGGCTGGAAAACTAAATACCTCAACATGGCTGGGAGAACAGTTCTGGCAAAGACGACTCTGAACAATATCCCAAGCCATGTCATGCAATACATCTCCCTCCCCACCAAAGTAACCATTCAAATTGATAAAATTCAAAGGAACTTCCTCTGGGGCACCACCCCTGAAAAAAGGAAACTACACTTGATCAAGTGGGTTGTAGTTACTCAAACAAAACCAGGGGGGGTTATGATTACAGAAAGCTTGCCTTAAAAACAAAGTTGCTCTAGCAAACCTAGCATGGAGAGCCTACAAGAATACTAACAGCCTCTGGGCCAGAGTTCTGATCCACAAGCACTACAACATGTCAAGACCTGCACAAGGTTTGAGACACCTTAGAACTCAAAAATCACCTATTTGGAAGGGTCTACTGAATGGATGGGAAACTTAGAGGGAATAGGTATAACTTCTTAAATGACAATTGGATCCCTAACCAGCCAGCTCTAAGGGAATTGATTCAAGGCCCTCAAACTCAAAATGACCCTACCATTAAGGTCGATTCAATTCACCAAATGGGCACCTGGAACACCTCAATCTTGTCATTTGATCTTCCACCCCATATCCTAGACCTCCTTAACTCTGTATTCATTCCAAGTGTTGCCATAAAAGAGGACAACCTAATATGGGACCTCAATGCCAATGGCCAATTCTCCAACAACACTGCTTACTCCTTTTTAAGCAGGAAAACTCAGACTATCACTCCTGATGGGGAAGAGCAATTCAGGGGAATCTGGAAGCTTCACACTTCTAATAAAATAAAACACTTCATCTAGCTCTTAACTCACAGAAGACTGCCAACCAGAAGCTTCCTCCACTCAATTGGACTGGACTGTCCACAACAATGTCACTTTTGTGGATTCGAAAATGAGGACATTGACCATATCTTCTCCCAATGTCCAAACGTTGTTCAGTTTTGGCGTACAATTAAATCAAAAGCAACAACCACTCCTCCTTCAAACCTAAGCCTTAATGGTCTCCCTTGGATATCAGTTACAAATAAAATCAAAGACATTGAGTACAATGCATGCCTTAATTGGGGCAGCCTCATGCCATAGTGCCTATGGCACATTTGGCTGACCAGGAACAACAATGTCTTTAACAACAAAAAGGACCCAATTAATGCTAACAACACAATTGCAAAGGCAACTGAGTTCTGTGTGATGAATTGCAACAAGCAAGCAAAGTACAAGCACCAAGTCATGCAAAAGTGGACTCATCCACCTAGGGGCTCCTATAAACTAAACACAGATGGTGCAACTAAAGGGAATCCTGGAATGGGGGGGGATAGGGGGAGTTTTCAGAAACCACAATGGCAACTGGATTTTAGGATACATGGAACACCTACCCCATACAACAAACATAACGACAGAAATCAGAGCAATCACCAAAGGTCTACAACTGGCGGAACTGAATAACCTTCTGCCGTTGGAAATAGACACTGACTCCTCAGAAACAATCAATATGCTGATTAATGGCAATCTAATATTTGACCCTCTAATTTGTGAATGCAGGTCGCTGATCCAAAGAATGGGCAAAGTGGAGGTGAGGCACACCTACAGGGAGCAAAACAGGGTAGCTGACGTACTGGCAAAGGAAGCAGCGAAGGAAATTTTTTTGTGTAAATCAGTAACTCTAGCAGTTCCTCCGGTGTTTGCCACTGATGTATTTTGAGCAGACATCCTAGGAACTGAACTACCTCGATCGTTTTTGGGTTGTAACTTAAGTACTATTATGCAAAACTATGCATCATTGGGGGCCTTAAAGTACCCCAGTAACTGCCAAAGCAATGTAACATTAGAGATTAACCGTTAATATATATATATATATATATATATATATATATATATATATATATATATATATATATATATATATATATCATCCTTTGCACAAAAAAAAAGAACATTATGTTGAGAGACTTCTTAAATAGCCATTGTGGGAGTATTTTCAAAATTTTAAATAGCCATGTGTCTTTTCATTTTACAAGTGTCCTATCTATTTTCAAGTGACTACTTGCATGAAGCCTTAAAGCCAAGTGTTGAAGGGCTTTGACAAGTGGCTATGCAAATCTACCATGTGTCTTCATGCATTGAAGACTAGGTACACTTGTTAATATTGAAGCTAAGTGGACTAATATTTTTGTACAAGTGTTAAAAGACTCCCCACACTTGTCATTCATGCAACCTCCCTAATTGCCTGTAAATAAATTGTGAATTAGCCATCATACTTACTCAATTCTCAATCGAGAATTCATCTTGTTTCTTCCTACAATCATTACCCATTATTATTAATTCTTCTCTCCAATCTTTCTAACCTGCTGGATTTATTATTTAATTTTGCTGATTCATGTATCCTCTAAATAAATAGAGGTAGGCTTGTTTAATTGTGGAAAAGTATTTCACATTGCTGAAATAGTTTCTTAGGACAGTGCCCAACACGACTCAAACCAATTCGTGTATCTGCTCACAAATAATATTATTGCAGTATCGTTGTTATTTTCTGACGATATTTTCCCCACAAAGAATAGTTAGAACGAGGAACACTAAGCAAGTAAAAGGGGGAAAGTGGTACTTGGTAGAGGGGGAACCAAGAGGGAATGGAAGTAAGTATCAGATGTTCAGTATTCAGAAAACTAGTAATATAATTTTATTCAATGAACCAAGTGGAAATGGAAGTAAGTATTAAATCAAAAAATATGTTGGTACACCTAGGAGAACATTGAAAAGAACTGTGACTTATAATTTACAAGTGAGTGTAGTAGAGGTTATGCTTATTATGTGACGGGATGTTATCTTAAATGAAAGCAATCCAGATTAATGAAAACTAGTTTTGGAGTGTGCATACGAGAGTTTAGGCATAAACATTTCCAATACTATATCAGCATACTGTAAAAAGTTGGATAGCTATGGTAGTAGAGAAAATCATTGGTTATCTTTGACTGTTGCCAAATACTTGATCCACCCAATTGTCCAACAGATCGGATATTTGTTTTGCTACAAAAAGAATGTTAAGGACCTTCAACAATAATCAGAGAGGCTGGAGGTTATGAGCAATATATGGGGTGCAGCGATCGATTGATGTTACTAGTGTCACGACCCTAAACCCGGACCCGGTCGTGATGGCGCCTCTCGTGAAGACAAGGCCAGCCGACACAATCCCGTTTCCAATCTTAAGCAGTAACATAATAAGTATTAAGTCGTAAACATGATAAAATCTCAAAAATAAGCAGTTAACAGTATAATTTGTGGAAAACAAACCCAACACAGCCCGACATCGGGGTGTCACTAGTCATGAGCATCTACTATGGTCCGAATACAACAATAGTCTAAAATGTACTAGGTACAGTCTAATGAAATCGAGAGGGAGAAAAATAGTGCTGGGAACGTCGGGCAGTTACCTTGCTAAACTCCGATGACTCTGCCTCTGAGCAACCAATACCCGCTACCGGGTTCAGAAATACCTGAATCTGCACACAAGGTACAGGGATTAAAGTGAGTACTTCCAACTCAGTGAGTAATAAAAACAAATGAAGACTGAGTAATATAAATCCACGTAAGGCACAATATTAAGCTACAAGAGGCATAACAAATCAGTAATTATAATTAAACAGTGAAATCTCGTAAATATCTTCCAAACAGTTAAACAATATGCAGGAAAACAACAGAAGAGTAAACACATAATAACTGCCCCTCAGGCACAGTAATAACAGAATCAGCCCCTCGGGCAATGTCACAGAACAATACTAGCCCCTCGGGCTATATCTCATATCACAATGGGTATCCGCGCTCACTGGGGGTGTACAGACTCCGGGAGGGGTCCATTACGGCCCAAGCGCATAATCAAGCTATCTCGTGGCATCATAAACAGGCTCTCGGCCTCATATCAATATCTCAAGCCACCTCGTGGCATACAATCTCAGGCCCTCGGCCTCATTATCATAATCAATGTATTACTGTTGCGGCGTGCAGCCCGATCCAAATGTATCCACACAACACAGGCCCTCGACCTTACTCAGTCAGAATCTCATAAGCCCCTCGGGCCACAGTAAAATATGAAGCTCAGCTCAAATACCTTTGAAAATATCATTTAATGTGTTTAAAACAGAATAATACAGCTGAGTCTTTAAAATAGTAAAATATAGTATGACTGAGCATCAGTATGAAATCAATCAGTGAGGAAAATATCATTTAAAATATCCCCTAAGGGTTCAAACTACTGACACGAAGCCCATATATGGCATTTTGCCCAAATATAATAATATCAACCAATTACTATCAAATACGCAGTAAAATAATCATTCAGGATGGACTAAGTCACAATCCCCCCATGCTCGTCATCTAGCATGTAAGTCACCTCAACATAGCCGTACGTTGTGAAATTTGGGGGTTTCATACCCTCAGGATAGCATTTAAAATCATTACTCACCTCAATCCAGCCCGAAATCTAGCTTGCAATGCCTTTGCCCTTCGAAACGACTTTCGAGTGCTCCAAATCTACCAAGTTCAGATTTTTTATCATTATATTATGCTAAACGTATGAATTCCAATTGAAAAATATCGATTTTAAGCACAAAACCCGAAATCGGTCAAGAACCGACCCCCGGGCGTGCATCCCGGCTCGACAAACTTTATACCAAAATGTTCTTCATCATCTCACGAGTCCGTTCATATAAAGAACTCGAAAATCGGAGTTCGTTTGACCCCTCAAATCCTCCCTAGAAGGTCTCATAATCTCAAGCCCTAACTCCACATTTTTCTACTGATTTTCATGAATTTACACTGATATTTTCGTTCCTTAATCACAACTAATCAAGTTTTAGGGTCCAAAATCCTTACCTCAATGAAGAACAATGATTTCTTCTCTTCAAAATCGCCTCCAAGCTCTTTTCCCGTTCAAAAATGGTGTAAAAAGGGTTTAAAGTCGCGGAACAGGTCTTTAAAACATACTGCCAAGGTATATACTCTTCGCGATCGCAGAAAATGCTTTGCGATCGCGAAGCACAACTTTTTTCAGCCCAAAATTTGCCCTTCGCGATCGCGGACAATGCTTCGCGATCGCGAAGAACAAGTTCCCAGCTCTTCCGCACAACCTCCAGTGTAATGTTCATAACTCTTTGCACATAACTCCAAATGACAAATGGTTTGATGTTCTGAAAATTAGACACCAAGGACTATAATTTCATATGTTGCTCATTTCCTGACTCTTTATATATTGTGAGATATAAGCTTCCAAAGTCAGCCCTGTGCATTAGAGATTTCTAAACCGTTCTCGGACAGCCTATAGTGTAACCACCATAACTTTTCGTACACTACTTAAAATTCTAATTAATTTACATTTCTGAAAACTAGACACAAAGGGCTACAACTTTCATTTTTAGATCATCTCCAAATTCCTTATAGATTGTGAGATATAAGCTTCCAAAGTTGGATCGGTGCAGCCGAATATTTACTCTATGCGATCGCGAAGGTTCATCCGTGATCGCGAAGCACTGACATTTTTTCGCATTTTACTCATCGCGATCGTGTCCAATTCCCCGCGATCGCGTAGAACACTGCTGTAGCCAAAAACCAGCAGCTAAAAATAGCTTAGAAATGGTCCGGAACCACTCCAAAACTCACCCGAGGCCCCCGAAACCTCAACCAAACATGCCAACCAATCCTAAAACATCATTCAAACTTGTTCCAGCCTTCGGGACGCTCAAAACAACATCAAAACATCGAATCACCCTCGGATTCAAGCCTAAGAATTTCCAAAACTTCCGAATTCCGAATTCGATCAAAAAGTGTATCAAACCTCGTCCGAATGACCTGAAATTTTGCACACACGTCACAAATGACACAACGGACCTACTCCAATTTCCAGAATTCCATTCCGACCCCTATATCAAAATCTCACCTATCAACCGGAAAACGCCAAAATTTCAATTTCGCCAATTCAAGCCTAAATCTACTCCGGACCTCCAAAATACATTATGATCACGCTCCTAAGTCCCAAATCACCTAACGGAGCTATCCAAATAATAAAAATTCCAATCCGATATCATATGCTAACAAGTCAAAACTTGGTCAAACCTTTCAAATTTTTAAGCTTCAAACTGAGAACTGTTCTTCCAAATTCATTCCGCTCATCCTGAAAACCAAAACTGACGATTTAAATAAGTCATAATACATCACACGGGGCAAGTCATGCTCGAGATCTGGTGAGCAAAATGCAAAAGCTCAAAACGACCGGTCGGGTCGTTACAACTAGTCGAAACTGCAAGAGATTGCTCCTAATGTTGAGGCATGACTGCAAGACATTAAGAAGATGAATCCAAAGATGAAAATTGCTATCTTGAATTCAATGAGTATTGAAAATTGGAGTTTAAATAGATGGTGTCTCAATCTGAAGTCGCGCTATGTTCTAAGTCGGAGAGTCAAGAAGACAACAAAAACTATCATACAACTACAAACTGAAGGCAATGTTTATCTTAGTTTGTGTGGTCCAGCATATTTACTAGGGATGGACTTTTTTCTGGGCACTAAAATTTACATGGAATTTAAATGCAAAAAATTTACGGAGTTGGATATCATGACAACGTTAAAGTATAGGACTACCAGCATAATCGGAATATGCGAAAACAATTGCTAAGAGAGCGGGAGAAGAGATAGTGTTTGATGAGGTTGTCATGATAGTTGTCAGTCAACAACCATACTTCAGAAAGATTCAAGGTGAAATTTCAAGTTATTGGGTCTGAAGTTAGAAGAGGAAAGTTTATGAGCTAGGGCGTCTCGTTTACGGATGAGATTAATGAATGTTAAGAAGATTCTTGTCATTTTAGATGATGTTTGGTCCATGCTTGATATTGAAGAACTCGGAATTCCTTATGGGACTTCACATGAAGGATGCAAAATCGTGCCAACATCCAGAGTCCGAGATGTCTGCACTGCAAAAAAATCCTAACAGTTAAAGTCTTAAATGAAGAAGAAGCCTGGATTCTATTCATAGGGAAAGCTGGAAACTGTATTGAAGCGCCCGACTAACGTCCTATAGATATGGAACGGGACTACGTATATTTGGTGGGATCCAAAATTTGGTAGAAGCAAGAAATCAAGCATAAACTTTAGTTGAGATACTTAAAGATCGTTTCTTGCTTATAGTTGGATTTAAAGCATCATATGTCAAAATGCATGATCTCTTGTTCGTAATTATTTCATTAAGCATGCTTTTATGATAAGCCACAATGTCAACCTCAAAGACTGGCCGATAGAAGACTCCAACGAGCATTACACGTGCATTCTGTGATTTCAAAAGAAATGTCTTCACTTCCAAGTGGATTGACTTTCAGTAAACTTGATCTTTTGCAATTAGATTGTGAGTATCCATAGATCTCAGTACCAAACAGTTTCTTTGACGAGTGAGATCACTCAAAGTATTGGACGTCTATCACATGGATATTCCATTTTTACCACCATCTCTAGGCTTTCTATGTGAGCATAAATGTTAATTGCATACCAGGATCTTGAACATGATAATCTTACATAAAATCATTACGGAAAACATACCTGAATCGTAAGCTAACATCGTAAAGCGGAAGCGTTGATTGGAATTGGTTTCTCGCCCCTTACCCTAGCTATAAATACATGTTGGGCTGGAATCGTAAGCCAACATGTACATAGAATGGGTCTTGGCTGTATTTATGGGTCTTGGCGTTGATTGGAATTGGTTTCTCGCCCCTTACCCTAGCTTTCCTTACACCATTTGTAAATACAGCCAAGACCCATTCTATGTACATATTCTTTAAATATCTTTGATTGCAAACCTTTCGTTAAAGGATCTGCAATCATTAGATCTGTTCTAATATGCTCAAGTAACACTCTTTGTTTCTGAACTTCCTCCTTGACGGTAAAGTACTTTAATTCCATATGTTTGGCACCTTTGGAGCACTTATCATTCTTGGAGAGGAATACTATTGCAGAATTATCACAGTAAATTTTCAGCGGCATGCTAATGGTATCGACAACCCCAAGTCCTGAAATAAAGTTTCGCACCCATAATGCATCAATTGTGGCTTCAAAACATGCTACAAATTCCGCTTCCATCGTGGATGTAGCAATGACAGACTGTTTGGCACTCTTCCACGATATTGCTCCTTCAGCTAATTGGAACTAATAACTAAACGTGGATTTTCTAGTGTCAATACATCCAGCGAAATCTGAATCTGAGAATCTAACAACTTCCAAATGCTTGGATCTCCTATACATGAGCATGTAATCCTTCGTTCCTTTCAGGTACCTCAAGACTTTCTTTGCAGCTTTCGAATGATCAATTCCTGGGTTACTCTGATATCTTCCTAGCATTCCTACCGCAAAACTAATATCCGGCCTTGTGCAGGTCTGAGCATACATCAGACTACCAACAATTGAAGAGTAAGGAATTGATTCCATTTCTTTTCGTTCTACATCATTCTTAGGGCATCGCATGAGACTAAATTTGTTCCCTTTTTGAATTGGAACAATCCCTGCTGAACAGTTAATCATGTTAAATCTCTCTAGAACTCTTTCGATATAGCCTTTCTGAGACAATTCCAATAATCCTTGTGATCTATCACGGAATATTTCTATTCCTATCACATAGGATGCCTCACCTATATCTTTCATTTCAAAATTCTTAGAGAGAAAATCTTTAGTCTCGCGCAATATGCCTAAATCATTAGCAGCAAGTAGAATATCATCAACATATAGGACTAAAAATATAAACTTTCTCCCATTGATCTTTTGGTATATACACCGATCAACGGTATTTTTCACAAATCCAAAAGATGTTATGGTATCATTAAACTTTATATACCATTGTCGTGAGGCTTGTTTAAGTCCATATATTGGCTTCTTTAGTTTACACACCATTTGACCTTTTCCTTTAGTTTCAAAACCTTCTGGTTGGTCCATATAAACTTCCTCCTCGAGATCTCCATTAAGAAAGGTAGTTTTCACATCCATTTAGTGTAACTCTAAATCATAATGAGCCACCAAAGCCATAATAGTTCTTAACGAGTCTTTCTTTGAGACCGGTGAAAAGGTCTCTTTATAATCAGTGCCTCCTTTCCGAGTATAACCCTTGGCAACAAGTGTGGCTTTATATCGTTCAATATTTCCATTTGAATCGCGTTTGGTCTTAAAGACCCATCTACACCCGATTCTTTTAGAACTTTCTAGCAATTCAACAAGATCCTAGACTTTATTGTATTCCATGGATTTAAACTCTTCCTTCATGGCATCAATCCATTTCTCAGACTCATTACTTTTTATGGCTTGTGAAAATGAAATCGGATCCTTATTAAGACCATGTCAAAGTCTGACTCTTGCAAATAAACCACGTAATCATCCGAAATAGCCGATTTTCTAACTCTTTGAGATTTTCTTAATGGAATTTCTTGTGGTTCATTTGTGTCAGATATTTGTGAGTTAGTTTCTTCTTGATGTGTTTCATCCAAATGCTGCTCGGTGTTGTCAAAGTGTTCTTCAACAACTGGAACAATATTTGGTATTTGTCTGGAAATAGGCACATTCGTGGGTAATACAATATTGACCCTCACCACTTTTATTTCCACACTTTGCTTTTCAATACTCCCACTAACTTCACCATTCTCAATGAATCTTACATTACCGGTTTCAACAATTCTCGAACTATGGTTTGTACAGTAAAACACATACCCTTTAGATTTCTCTGGGTAACCAATAAAGTAGCCACTTGCTTTTCGAGAATCTAATTTCTTTTCTTGTGGATTATAAACTCTAACTTCCGCTGGGCAAACCCAAACATGCAGGTGCCTTAAACTAGGTTTCCTTCCTGTCCACTGTTCAAAAGGGGTCTTTAGAACTGCCTTACTAGGAGCCCTGTTTAATAAATATACAGCGGTTTTAAGAGCATACATCCATATTGATTTGGATAATGAGGAATTACTCATCATGCTCCTAACCATATCCATAAGTGTTCGATTACGCCTTTCTGCAACACCATTTTGTTGAGGTGTTCCTGGCATAGTATACTGTGCACATATGCCATGTTCCTCGAGGAACTTTGCAAATGGACCTGGACATTGTCCTGATTCATTGTATTTTACATAATATTCACCACCTCTATCTGACCTAATAATTTTCACCTTTTTATCTAATCTCCTTTCAACCTCATTAACAAACACCTTGAGTGCATCTGTTGCTTGAGATTTTTCTTTCAGCAAATAGATGTATCCATAACGTGAAAAATCATCGATAAAAGTGATAAAATATTTCTCTCCACCAAAAGAAGGAACATCAAAGGGTCCACAATATCGGTGTGTATAATTTCAAGAAGCTGGGTGCTTCTTGTGGCACCTTTCTTACTATGCTTGGTTTGTTTTCCCTTAATGCAATCCAAACATATAGTAAGATCAGTAAAATTTAGATTTGGAAGAATCTCATTCTTTACTAATCTTTCTAACCTTTCTTTGGATATATGACCCAACCGTCTATGCCACAAGTAAGCAACTTTTATCTAGTGAACTACATTTAATTCCAACATTATGTTGAACATCAAGAAAGGATTCAGAAAAATCAATATCAAGTTTCAACTTATATAAACCGTCACTAAGAAAATCAGAACCATAAAAAATAGCACTCTTATATAAATTGAAACATCCATTTCCAAACTTTAAATCAAATCCAGAAACATCAAGTCTTGAAAGAGAAATCAAATTCCTAGAAATTGAAGGTACATAAAGAGTCTGTAATAGATCAAGGTGACGTCCAATCTCCATGATCAAACTATAAGTCCCTATGCGTTCAATTGGAGCCTTCATACGATTTTCCATGAACAAGAAATCCTTATTTGGATTTATAGTTTTGGATCGTAAGGAATCCCTACAACGTAGTAGTTACATGAGCAGTTGCACTAGAATCAAGCCACCAAGTATTATTAGGAACTTCTATTAAATTTGATTCGAAACATACAAAAGCACTAATTGTACCTTTCTTTTCGAACCAAGCTTTACGTTTCAGGCAATCTTTCTGATAGTGTCCTTCATTGTTATAGAAACGACACGTATCTGCCTTATGTTCCTTCTTAGCATCCTGTGGAGCTTTAGCAGGTGCTTGCTTCTTCTTGAACTTGTTGGGCTTCACTTTAAGTCCTTTACTAGCTCCTTGACCCATGAGGTTAATTGAATGACTCCCTTGTTTCTTTAGTCTTGACTACTCCTGAGTAAGCATACTGGACAATTCACTAACATTCCACTTATCCTTGATAGTATTATAGTTAATTTGAAAAGGTCCATACCCAGGAGGCAACGAGTTCAGGATAAACTGAACCAAGAAGGAATCATCCACTTTCATCCACAAGGTCTGAAGTCTTGTTGCAATGTTAGTCATCTCGATGATATGGTTTTGTATACTACACGACCCATCAAACTTCATGGTCGTGAGTTCAGCCATTAGTGTACCAGCGAGAGACATATATGCAGAACGAAAACGTTCTTCCACAAACTTCAGGTATTCCCTGGCACTTTCTGTTTGTGGAATAGTACTCTTAATGTTGTTGGCAATATTCATTCGCATAAACATAAGGCTTAGCCTGTTAGAGCGTTCCCATACTTTATGGAAAGACTTCTCATCCGCACTGCTCGAATCAGTAATTGCAGCGGGCTTATCATTCAGCATAGCCAAGTGAGATCCATCACACCTAAATGGAACTGGACTTGTTCACGCCATTTAGAGAAGTTCAATCCGTTGAACACAGTAACAACGAAGCAAGCGAATGAAAAGGAATAGCTGCAAAATAGATAATACATGCTCACAAATCAATATGGATTCAACAAAACAGTTAAAGCATATCACAATTCTCCTTTGGGTAAATACTACGAGACACTATCATAATTTAAGTGCCATTTAGTCTTTAATAGGTAATTAAATATTTTTAACCAAATATATATGCCGCCATTGGACAAACAATATATATTTGACTAGGAATATTAATTTACCTCATCATATTCACTATTCATGAATAATTGATTCAACTTTTGGGTAAATCCTTAAATTCTAGCAATAGTGAAATTAATTTATCCACTTTTTTTTTTATTAAAGCCAATCACCCAGGTTCTCATCACCTGGAGTATTGGGGGGGGTTTGGCGAGACCCCTACCATGTCTATTCCCACAAAAAAAAGATTACGTACATTTTTTTTCACTAATTTGTAATTATAGACATTTCATTAATTTCATGGATAAATTATAATTTTATGTATGCATATTTTTCATGAACATACTAGTTTGGCCACTTTGGTGACTAACAAACTATATAAACATAAATGCACACATAAAATAAGCATCAGGAAATTTTATGCATGTGAATATTTAAACAATGTAGTTTGATTACTTCGGTGACTAACAAACTGTATAAGCATAATCACATACACAAGATATACAATAAGTGACTTTATCAGTTAATCGCCCACAACATATTACTTTTGTTAGGGCCGAAAAAATAAATCAGGTGTCATGCGAAAGCTAGTATAGCAAACCCTCAATGATGATAAATCAGATAACAAAAGAGAAATCTACCAAAAGAGACACAAACATATAACGTGGTTCGGTCAACTGACCTACATCCACGGCGGAGATGACCAATCCACTATATAAAAAGGGAGTATAAAATTTCGAGAGATCAACCTCATGAAGAGGCTAACACAAGTGACACACTAACACTTGTCCCGCAAAGTTCTCCTCCTAAACACGACTATCAAACCCCATATGGCTACATTGTGGATGCTAATGAATGAGAAGGAAGGATCCTCTATTTATAGATGCCCGGACCTTTTCCTACAAGAAAAGGGACTATCCAAATATGGAAGAATTATATTTTCCTTCTAGGAAAAGAAAAACTCAATTATGGTAAATATGTTGTCCTTTCCTTCGCGAGATAGGAAAACCAATTATGGTAAGAAAATCTGGACAAACACCTAACAATTTTATGGCCCAAGAAATTAATATCTAAAATAGTCTAATAGAACGGACTATTAATGTAATAATTGTGGCCTAAGTATGTTTCTTAAAGAAGCTTTGCTCAATCCAGTATAGGAAAATGGCATAATACTTAAATTAGACAAATCTTCAAGGATAAAATTAGTTTCCCGTGTGGAGGAGCATACAGTGGACTTAAGGATACAAAACTATTTTATCCTATATGATTTCACGTGAAATCCTAATGTGAGATTCCGTCGGATTGTAATTCGAAACAATATGATTCCGTCGGATTGTAACACAAAACTATATGATTATATGTGAAATCCTAATTCGAAAGTAGTATAGATTGTAACGGCGATTTTGAAGCAATTCGATAATTCCGTCGGAACTGTTATATATACATAATACTTAATCTAGTCTTTCTTTCACGAAAATTATCAGTTCAAATATCCAGGCTCTGATACCACATGTTAGCATAAACTTTAATTGCATACCAGGATCTTGAACATGATAATCTTACACAAAATCATTACAGAAACATACCTGAATCGTGAGCCAACATCGTGAAGCGGAAGCGTTGATTGGAATTGGTTTCTCGCCCCTTACCCTAGCTTTCGTTACCGCTGACTTTAGTGATGGAAGAGAGAAAATAAAGTACGGTAACCCTAATGAGTGGGGAGAGGACCAATTTATAGAGGTTCTCACTTAATCCGGTACGTCCATCAAGTAACCGATCGGACGGATGAGATTTGATCATTAATTAAATACTAATTATGGGCCTTAAACCTACTGGGCCCCATACACGTAGGAAAAATAACTTACATTCTAAAGAACTTTCCTATAATGCATCTTTATAGTTTCTCATCAGAAGATGGATCCGTGATTGTTCTGCCAGTGAACCTTGAAATTATTAGTTTCCATGGCTTTAATATTAAGGTATTTCCAGCAGATATTGAAATATTAAAGAAGTTGAGGTTGTTGGATATGTCAGGTTGTGGCGATCTTATAGAGATTGCACCAAACATGATATCAGGCTTAGTTCACTTGGAAGAACTATATATAGGGCGCAACTTTAGTTTTAGATGGGCTGTTGAAGAAGGCAAAGAAAACGGTAATGCTTCTATTAGTGAACTAGAAACATTACTAAACTTGAGTACCTTAGAAATTCAAATAGTCGATGGTAGGGCTATTCTAAGAAACATGCTTCTTTCCTCAAAGCTGATAAAAATGCTATATAAATAAGAGATGTCCTTCCCAACAATGTTGAAAAAACGTTTCTAGCGAGCTATGTACATTTTCCTACCAACAATGGCTCCATTGGCTAATTAGATTCGGTCAGCATTAAGAGCCAAAAATATCTAGATTTCGTTGGAGAAGGTTCAAGGATATCAGTGAAAGAGTTGATCCCGGAGGATTTTCAGAATGTAAAAGGTATTTGTCACGATCCCAAACCGGAACCGGTCGTGATGGCGCCTCTCGTGAAACAAGGCCCCCCAAAACCAATTAACAGTTATAATAATTCATAATTAAGTCATTAATAAGTGAAAATCCCAAAACAGAGTGAAGTAGAACAAATGCGGAAACAAACACAGCCCGACATCGGGGTGTCACCAGTCATGAGCATCTAAAATCCGTCTAAGAGTATGAAAAGACAACATAGTCCTATACGAAGCTAGAACAAATGAAATAAAAGTAGGAAGGAGAAGCACTGGGCTGCGAACGCCGAGCAGTTACCTAGTCAACTCCAAACAAGCTTGCTGGAAGCAAATCAGCCCTCGCTAGCGTGACCCGAGACTCCTGAATCTGCACACAGGGGTGCAGGGAGTAATGTGAGTACGCCAACTCAATAAGTAATAAAAGTAAAGGCAACTGAGCGATAAAAAAACACGTAAATACACATCAAAATGCTACAACAAGGCAGTGTAAAACCAGCATAATACAGTAAAACAGTAAAAGCTCATGAAAACTTCTTAGTTCAGTAAAACCTCTTTAAAACATCTTTCAGCAGTTCAAACGAGTGAATGAAAAAAAGTATAAAAGATAGAAAACACAAATCAGCTCCTCGAGCAAAATACCAACAGAACCAGCCTCTCGGGCTATCTCACAATCACTCGTATCAGCCCCTCGGGCAATAACACGGAACAACATCAGCCCCTCGGGCTATATCACATCACAAGCTGGGTACCCGGACTCACTGGGGGTGTACAGACTCCGAGAGGGGGCCTTTACGGCCCAAGCGCAATATCAAGCCATCTCGTGGCATAATCGATAGGCTCTCGGCCTCATATCAAGCCACCTCGTGGCGTACAACTCAGACCCTCGGCCTCATAATCATAAATCAGTACAACACCGCTGCGTCGCGCAGCCCGATCCCATAATAACCTCACAACACAGGCCCTCGGCCCTACTCAGTCAGAAATCTCTAAAAGCCACTCGGGCGCAGTAAAATATGATGCTCAGCCCAAAATATCATTTAAGATGTCAAAACAGAGTAAACATGGCTGAGTTATGAAAACAGTCGAATACAGCATGGTTGAGTACA
This sequence comes from Nicotiana attenuata, assembly GCF_001879085.1. Lineage (NCBI taxonomy): Eukaryota > Viridiplantae > Streptophyta > Magnoliopsida > Solanales > Solanaceae > Nicotiana > Nicotiana attenuata. Next base: position 52,405 of record NW_017675792.1, read on the forward strand.
AGTATGATATCAAAACAGTGAGTAAATAGCAGTAAAAATCCCCTAAGGGTCCAAACTGTTGGCACGAGGCCCAAATATGGGATTCAGCCCAAAACATGATGATAGCAAACAGTTTTCAATCAAATACGTAGATAAACAGTCATGCGAGATGGACTAAGTCACAATTCCCAACGGCGCATGATAACTAGGGATTTTGACGTGTTTTATGCTCCTTCTTGCTTACGCTTTGATTATAAATTGTTAGAAAATAGTCCCAAAAGGCTCATAGGTTGTGCTTGATTGCAGGTTTGATCGACAAAGTGACGAAATATCAAAGATCGACTCAAAAGGAGTGAAATCTCCACAAGTCCCAAAAACAAGGAAAACTCAGGACAAACAGGCCTAGTGCGGCCACACTACATTTTGTGCGGTCCGCACTAGGGAGATTTAGAGAGAAGATTATAAGGCATAAAACCTAGTGCGGCCGCAGTGCATTCTGTGCGGTCCGCACTAGGTAGATTCAGAGAATGGCAAAACCAAGCTTCAAGCAACGCGGCCGCAGTACACATTGTGCGGTCCGCGGTGAAGGCTCCGCGGCCGCACTGCCATTATGTGCGGTCCGCGGAAGAGAACTTCAGAGAGTTGAAATTGCCAAGGTTCAAAGCCATGCGGTCCGCGGTCATGTTTGTGCGGACGCGCTAGTTGCCTCCGCGGCCGCGGTCCACTCTGCGCGGTCCGCGGAGCCCAAGTTCAGAGAGCCAGGATTGGAAGTCCAAGAGCCTAGTGCGGCCGCAGTCCATTTTGTGCGGCCCGCACTGACCCCGCAGGGGCATTTTTGTCCAGTTTTTCCAGCTTAGTATAAATAGAACCTTTTTCCATTTTTAGGGTATCAGTTATTTTATTTCAGCAGCTGCGCTCGTAAGAAGCTATTTTGTAGCAATTTTGGGCATTTTAGCTTAACTCTAACGATAGATTCTCTGTATTTTCTTTAGTGTTTAATTAATATGCCTT
>NW_017675792.1:54731-59714 GCF_001879085.1 Nicotiana attenuata
CAATTGGATGGACTCTGGCGGATATTCGGGGAATAAGCCCCGCATTTTGCATGCACAAAATTATTTTGGAGGATGATGCAAGGCCTTCCTTAGAACATCAAAGGAGGCTCAATGAGGCAATGCAAGAAGTGGTGAAAAAAGAGGCGAGCAAGTGGCTAGATGCAGGTGTGGTGTATCCAATCTCCGATAGCTCATGGACTTCTCCAGTTCAATGTGTGCCGAAGAAAGGTGGGATGACTGTGGTGACTAATGACAACAATGAACTTATTCCCACTCGGACGGTTACCGGATGGCGGGTATGCATGGGCTACCGGAAGCTAAACAAAGTGACATGAAAGGATCATTTCCATTTTCCATTCCTTGACCAAATGCTTGATCGGCTTGCGGGGCGAGCCTTTTATTGCTTTTTGGATGGATATTCGGGTTATAATCAAATCTTAATTGCTCCGGAGGACCAAGAGAAGACCACATTTACCTACCCATATGGTACATTTGCTTTTTCTCGGATGCCGTTCGGGTTATGCAATGCTCCGGCGACCTTCCAACGATGCATGATGGCTATTTTCACCGACATGGTGGAAGACATTTTGGAGGTCTTTATGGATGATTTTAGTGTGGTTGGTGATTCATTTTAGGAGTGTTTGGGAAATTTGGATAGAGTGTTGGCCCGGTGTGAAGACACCAATCTTGTTCTTAATTGGGAAAAATGCCACTTCATGGTTGAAGAGGGCATAGTGTTGGGTCACAAAATTTCTAAGCGTGGAATTGAAGTAGACAAAGCCAAGATTGAGGTGATTTCAAGGCTTCCTCCCCCCATTTCTGTCAAAGGGGTGAGAAGTTTCCTTGGGCATGTGGGGTTCTACCAGTAGTTTATCAAGGATTTTTCAAAGGTTGTAAATCCCCTATGCAAATTGCTCGAGAAAGATGCTAAGTTTGTATTTGATGAGAAATGTATGGAGGCCTTTGAACTTCTAAAGCTTAAGTTGACAACTACCCCGATCATTACCGCACCCAATTGGAGCTTGCCTTTCGAGCTCATGTGCGACGCGAGTGATGTTGCGGTTGGGGCAGTTTTGGGTCAAAGAGTGAACAAAATGTTTCATCTTGTATACTATGCAAGCAAGACTATGAATGAGGCTCAACGGAACTACACGGTGAAGGAGAAAGAATTGTTGGCTATTGTGTTCGCCATGGAAAAATTTCGGCCCTATCTTATGGGGGCCAAAGTCATAGTGCACACCGACCATGCCGCCCTTAGGTATTTGATGACCAAGAAAGATTCCAAGGCAAGGTTGATGCGATGGGTGTTACTTCTTCAAGAGTTTGATTTGGAAATAGTGGACAGGAAAGGTAGTGAAAACCAAGTTGCGGATCATTTGTCCCGCTTGGAGGAGGAAGCAAGGCCGTGTGATGGCTTGGAGATCAATGATACATTCCCCGATGAGCAGCTAATTTCTGTGTCAATGTGTGATATGCCATGGTTTGCGGATATTGCTAATTTCATTGTGAATGGCATCATCCCGTGTGAGCTCTCTTCTAACCAAAGGAAGAAGCTCAAACGGGATAGTCTGGACTTCTATTGGGATGAGCCATACTTGTTCAAGCTTTGCACGGATGGTGTGATTCGAAGGTGTGTCCCGGAGGGAGAGCAAGTGAGTATTTTGGAGGCTTGTCATTCCTCCCCCTATGGTGGCCATCATGGAGGGGTGAGGACGACTTCGAAAGTTTTGAGTTGTGGTTTCTATTGGCCAACCTTGTTCAAAGATGCAAGTGATCTAGTGAAAAGATGTGATCAATGTCAACGAGCAGGCGAGATTTCCAAGAAAGATGAGATGCCTCTGAACAGAATTCTGGAAGTTGATATCTTCGATGTATGGGGTATCGATCTTATGGGCCCTTTTGTTAGCTCGTGTGGGAACACTTACATTCTTGTAGCGGTTGATTATGTGTGAAAATGGGTTGAGGCTGTGGCCTTGCCTAACAATGAAGCTATGAGTGTGGTGGCATTTCTAAAGAAGAGCATTTTCACAAGGTTTGGTATACCCCGGGCAATCATTAGTGATGGAGGATCGCATTTTTGTAATAGAGCTTTTGATACCTTGCTATCCAAGTATGGTGTCAACCACAAAGTCTCTACACCTTATCATCCTCAAGCAAGCGGCCAGGTTGAAGTGTCTAACAGGGAGATCAAGAGTATTTTGTCCAAGACCGTCAATGCCAATAGGACCGATTGGTCTAAAAAGTTAGATGATGCTCTATGGGCTTACCGGACCGCTTACAAGACCCCAATTGGTATATCACCGTACTGGTTGGTGTTTGGGAAAGCATGTCATCTACCAGTGGAGTTGGAGAATAAGGCCATGTGGGCCTTGAGGAAGCTTAATCTTGAGTGGGATATTGCGGCTAATCTTCGTGTTGAGCAACTCAATGAACTTGATGAATTCCGGTTCCATGCATACTCTAGTTCGTCCTTGTATAAGGACAAGATGAAGTACATTCATGAAAAATATGCTCGTGGAAAGGAGTTCAAAGTTGGTGATTTGGTCCTCTTGTTCAATTCTCGTCTAAGGTTGTTTCCGGAAAAGCTGAAATCAAAGTGGAGTGGACCATTTGAAGTTGTATGTGTGACCCCGTTTGGTGCTCTAGATTTGAAGAACAAAAGTGGTGAAGTCTTTAGAGTGAATGGGCACCGTGTCAAGCATTATCTTGGGAAGTTTGATGATAGTCATCTGGTGGCTGTTGTTCATTTCAAATTATGTGATGGTAACCCGCGTCGTGCCGCGACGTTAAATCAGGCGCTTCTTGGGAGGCAACCCATGTGTTTTTGTTTTTGTTTTCTTTGATTTTTCTTGGTAGTATAGGATTGATTTTTGGGCTAACTGATTGTGAGATGTTGCTTTAATTGAGTTGATGCAGTGCAGGGCATAATGGCAAAATTGTTCAGTCTCTGAACTTTCCAGTGCGGCCGCACTACACTTTGTGCGGTCCGCACTGGTGTGAGCCAATGTGAGGACTCTCTGAAGTTTGCCACCGCGGCCGCATCACATTTTGTGCGGACCGCGGTGGACCTCTGCGGTCGCGGTCTGTTTTGTGCGGACCGCAGAGGTTGCCTTCTCAAACTTCTTCTAAACAAACCCAGCGCGGACCGAGGTCCATTTTGTGCGGCCGCGCTGGTAGGTGAGAATGGGCCCTAGGGGTTTCTCTATAAATAGACCCCAAGGGCCTCCTTTTACCCTTTTCGAACCCTAAACTCTCAGAGCCCCCTTTTACTGTTTATCTTCTATCTTCATCGTAATAGCTTGTTTGCATTGTGTTGATTCACTTCTTCTCAATATTTGGTAACATTTCACCCGTTTCTTTTAGTTAATTGTTTAATTCCATTTCATTTTTAATTTTATTATCCTATAGCTTCTTTTTCTTCCTGTATTTCTTCAATTTTTAGGGTACTTAGTTTTGAATGTTAATTTTTGTAGACTTAGTGAGCATAATTGAACTGGGTAATTGAGTAGGGACCATATCTAGGTAAAAATTTGAACTAAAATGCAAAATCCCAAAACCCTAACTCAGTGCCAGGTTTGGGCACCCACCGCGGACCGCGCTCGTGTTTGTGCGGTCCGCAGTAGCCTCAACGCGGCCGCATTAGCACTTTTCTTGGGCCACGGTGGTGAGATTCAGAGAGTTGTTTTTAGGGACCTTAGACCTGTGCGGACCGCGATCATTTCTGTGCGGTCCGCGGTGTCCTTAGCGCGGCCGCACTGCCATTTCATGCGGTCCGCACTGGCCTGTTCCTGCAACTGTGTCTACAAATTTCTGCTTCTGTTCGGCAATTCATTATACACACCTGTCTCACTATCTCTGCTGATACTAACAAAGTTAGATGTTTGTGCCTGCAGACAATGGTTAAACAACGAGGAGGCAAAGGATCAAAATAACCCGGGAGAGGTGATTCCTCCCGAGGGGGCAAAGGAAAGAGAATAGTCAAACTCACTCCCCAAGCTCGGGAAAACATAAAACAAACCAGGAAGCTGATAAAAGCCACAGATAGAGCGGCTTCCCATTCCTCGGGGAGTGAGTATCAACCGTTAAGGGATGTCTCTTCCGACTCAGTCCCAACTCATATCGTCACCAACTTCCAATTGACTGATGATACTCCTCCACCATCACCCACTATCCGAAGGCCAGTCAACATCGTTTCTGAGTTGTCTGAGGGTTCAGCAGCCGGTAGTGGGGACGACTCCACCTCCCCCACAGCTTCATTATCTGGGGAGAGTGCAGGCGGAGATGATGAGGGAGATGAGGAGGTACCNGGACTTTGTGATTTTGGATTGTGAGGTGGACTATGAGGCCCCAATTATTCTAGGGAGACCTTTCCTTGCAACGGGGAAGGCATTGGTTGATGTTGAAGCGCGTGAACTAACTTTCAGGGTAGGTGATGAGAAGGTCGTCTTCCATGTTTGCAAATCCATGAAGCAGCCCAATAGCACCGAGGTGTGCTCATTTGTGGACATTGTCACAGCTGTGATAGTGGATGACACAAGTTCTATGATTAACGTGGAGGATCCCCTTGAGGCCGTGCTATTAAATCTTGATGTCAATGATGATGCAAGCAGAGTGGAGTGTGTCAATGCTCTACATGGGATGGGCTCTTATTCCTATGAGCCGAGAAAATTATCTTTGGGTCTTGAAAATCGGAAAACTCCACCAACCAAACCATCAATTGAGGAGCCACTGGTGTTGGAGTTGAAGCCACTTCCTCCACACCTCAGGTATGAATTCTTGGGCTCTAATTCAACTTTACCAGTTATTCTCTATTTTTGCCTTACTAACATTCAGGTTGAGGCCACTTTGGCGGTGCTTCAAAGGCGAAAAAGGACAATTGGATGGACTCTGGCGGATATTCGGGGAATAAGCCCCGCATTTTGCATGCACAAAATTATTTTGGAGGATGATGCAAGGCCTTCCTTAGAACATCAAAGGAGGCTC
>NW_017675793.1:0-59709 GCF_001879085.1 Nicotiana attenuata
GGCGGTAACTCTACCTAGCAGATGGAAGATCCCAAGAGCTAGGTTCAAAGAGATTCAAACAAGTATGAATGACGGTTCAACATTGTCAAATAATCAACCCATTCTCGTGATGAAGATAATGTCAAAAATGGAGGGTAAAGAATTAAGGTTTTTGATTGAGTCCAATAAAGCTTAAAGCTTTTAATGATTTGCTAAGTCTGGCAGGGATATGACCAGATAGTGTCTTTAGGGACTACACGTTTAGGAATCACCTATATGAATGTGAAAGTGTGGCCGCTTCAAGGGAATGAAAGTAATGGCCATTCTCTAATACTCATGAACCAGGCGGTGGTTCATGGCTTGAAACGAAACAACTGTGAGAACTCATAGATGGTTTAAGGGATTGATTGTGGACTTGATGTTGTCTAAGGTAACAACAAAAGCTCGACGGTTCAAAGATATCAAATCTACCATTGACCGAGTATATCCGATATAGTTCCCACTATGGAAAGTTCAGAAGGAAACCTACTTATCCAGAATTGCAATTAGTTCTTGGCATGTTAAAACACACCACACGTCCGTGCATTCCTTTAAGTTTTAGTCATTCCCCATTTCATGTGGGGCGATTGTTGGATTTTGTTTTTAATTAAAAAAAAGAGGTGTTGGAATGGAAAAATGGTGGAAAAGAAATGGAGAAGTGAAAATTTGAATGAGTTCACGTTTTACTAATGCACTTTGTCCCTCATTGGTTAGAAGGAAAGAAATCTTTGTGTATATATTAGAGAAGGCTTTCATCTTTAGCTCTTAAAGGATTAAGAAGAAGGCCAGCTCACGCTGTCGTTGTCGCTCGCTCGCTCGGCTCGACTTTGCTTCGGCTGATTTAGTTTTGATTTGGTCAAAGGATCGATTGATGATTTAATTAATCTTTTATGGACCAAATTCTTTCAAAATATTAATTAAATTAATTAAACTTAATAAATTAAAATTCATTCGGAATTACCCATGACCCAGCGACCCGTTCGGTCCGGTCCGTTTTCTTTCCTGGATTATTTTAAATTCGGTTTTTTTTTCCCGCACCAATATTCCAATAGCTATGGCTGTCTAAAACAGTGTCAAAACCTGCCTCCAACAGCTATGGCTGTTAGTAGACAATAGTAGACGAATAGATTATAATAATTACGTAAGTTAGTAGACAATAATTTTGTGAAATTTCCAGTAGTAATGTTAGCTAGACAATTATAATTCTGTTTCTTTCACCTTTATTATTTTCAAAATTATGAATTTAGATACTGTTGGGCAATTCTGATTTATTTTATCTAGTATGTTAGAAAGCTTTTTCAAAAACTTCAGCTTATATAGTGCTGAAGTTATTTACAAATTGAACTAAATAACTTCAGCATTCTTCTGCTGAAGCTTTTGAAAAAAAGCTTTATGACAAAACTAAATGAAATCCAGGACAAAAAAACTTCAGCTTTTAGTGCTGAAGTTTTTACAAATGAACTAAAGAACGTCAGCAGCGTCGCTGAAGTTTTTGAAAAAGCTTATTTCCAGGACAAAAAAACTTCAGCTTATTTAGTGCTGAAGTTTTTATAAATGAACTAAATACTTCAGGCAATCTTCTGCTGAATTTTTTGAAAAAGCTTAATGACGAAAACTAATGAATCCAGGACAAAAAAACTTCAGTTTAGTACTGAAGTTTTTACAAAATAAATAAATAACTCAGCACTATGCTGAAGTTTTGAAAAAGCTTATCCAAGGACAAAAAAACTTCAGGCTTATTAGTGTTGAAGCTGAAGTTTTATATAAATAACTAAATAACTTCAGCGATCTTCTGCTAAGTTTTTGAAAAAAGCTTAATGACAAACTTAATAAAATCGCGGACAAAAAAACTTCAACTTATTAGTGCAATTACAAACCCAAAAAACTTCAGGCAAATAGAGAACAAACTTCCAGCTTTACTATGCTTAAGTTCAGCAATACAAAAAAAAACTTCAGCAAATAGAGAACAAAAACTTCAGCTACTATTGCGTAAGTTCAGGCAATTACAAACAAAAACTTCAGCACCACTTGCTACTTAGGTCCGTCTACTATGTAATGCTGAAATTTTGCGTGATTGTCTTTGCTTACTTCAGCCTCGTATGGCGGAAGTTAACGCGAAAAAAAGTGGGTACGCTTGCCAATTTTTTTACAAAGCGGGTTACAAAATTAAACGTGTGACCCAAAAAGCTTGGGAATAGATGCAAATGTCCCCACCATCACCTCCCTCTCTTTTTTGGGCCAAAAAACTTCAAACTTCCATTTCTCAACATCAGCCCGAATGAATAACTTAATAGGGCATGGGCAACACAATAGGTGTTATCAAAAATATGTGATATCGTGACAAACCAAAACATTTCACTAAGAATCACTTAGCAAGAAAAAGGGATATACATGCAAAGAGAAAGATAGCCTCGTAAATTGGTTCTACCAGATATGTTGATATATGGTATTCTTCCATCTTGAGGAACGCCAAACGTATGACCCTTAAAATGGATTTCTGAAGGATCTTTAGGATATTGTTGAACGTTTAACGTTCATAGAAATCTACCAAATTCGACGTTTGTCCATGTATGATACGTGAAAGCATTAAGGAAACGAACATGATTATATCATGTTGGCAAAACGCACACGCAAGTATACAGTGTCGCAGTAATATAGGATTGTAAGTCCAGATATCGTACCCACAAAACTTGTGATTAACTATCAACTAAATTAAACCAAACAATTAATCTATTCAAGAATCCTAAAGTATGAATATTTAACTAAAATTAATCTAGAGTAACAAATTAAGAGATTAAAAGAAACAGTTTGGCGAATATTATAGAGACGAATTCAATGTGAGTGAATATTCTAGAGCTATGGGTTATCTAACAATCCCGTTGTGTTTTTAACCTGAATTGTCTAATTAATTTATCTAGTTTATGGATTGACAGGGTTAATATTGCTCGTAGCCTTCTCCCGAATACAACTCGCCTATTCAAGCTAACCTAACGCCTATTATTCCGATGGAATTAGGATTAAAAGGAACGCATTCATAATTCCCGTATAAAACCAAGCAAGGCGATTAGGTATATTGCTATCGAACACAAATCGCCAAACCCCCCCCCCCACAGAGTTAAGATCTTGCTCTAATCAATCTTATATGCAATCTAGAATTCTCTCACCCAAGTTCAATCCTAGATTCGTAGATAGTATTCAATTGGTGATAAAGCAATCAAATAACTAAGCACGAGATTGAATAAATAAACCAATATGATAAAATAATAAGAATAATTTAATCTTCAAACTACAACGTTCATGTAGCACCCCACAACTATAGAACTAATAAATTATGAGATTAAAGGAAGAGAAGAGAAGAAAAACTAGTTAGAAGCCTCCTCCAAGCGTGGTGTGTGTTCCTCCACGCGAATTCTCCTTCAAAGTATGTTAGGTCCCCTCCAAATTAGGTTTAGGACCCATTTTTATACTAGTTGGAGGGGGGTCTTGGGCCGAAATAACCTTGTCCCGGTCGAAGTTGGACAAAATCACGTCACCAGCGCGCAGCCTAGCGCCAAGCGCTGTCCCTGGTGCTGTTAATTGAAGCACACTGTTTCTGGCACTACAGGTAGCGATGGAAATTCCATTTTTTGTTTTTTCGTCCGTTTCGGCTCTAATCTCGTACCTTTCGTCCCCAATTGCTCCCGGGTCATTTATACACATAAAAACACTTCAAATTAATATAAATCAACAAAGTTTACATCCTAAATCCACGAAATAAAAGTAAAACATGAGGTGGTTTACATATAAATATATATACTTTAAGCTAAATATCAACACCCCACACTTAAACTATTGCTCGTCCTCGAGCAATGGGACTATCAACTTCAATTTAATTTTTTCCAACATACACTCTATCAATGACAATGGTTGATAGCAACAATTAAACTGTAGCATATGCAATCACTTGCACTTCCCTCTACTTATGTCATTCTTTACATATTCACAACAAAGACAACATGCTCATAACAATCCTAGCCTTAAAAGCCGACTCAATATCACAATGCACCCATGGCTTGAACACCCAACATGAGAAGTCTAATAATGTTACCTATCGTTCGCGAAACCATGTGCGCTCACAACAAGAACAAGAGAGTAAGTTGAATCCATATATTCGAATCTCATGATCAAATATAATTTAAGAACTCATATATATCAAAGAAATCTCTCACTTTCACAAAGAAGTCACATGCATGCAAAAGGTACTATAGGCTTGCCCATAATGTAAATCCCCACTAATGTAGGCTCACTCGATCTAAAATCGATTAGGACTTTATATGGTTGTAATGTGGGCTAAGGGACGGGTAGGATATATTTAGGATTAGTGGTTCACCCTCCTAAGCATTTTAACACATCACATAATAAACTTTAAGTGCAAATTCTTCAATCAAATTCAATTTCACAAACATGATCACTCCCCAAAATTATTCCCTCTTTCTTTAAGCACTAGTATAATTTGTACCCCACTAGCAAGAACATGACAACAATTTATTCCTTTCAATTTTTCCTTCTCTCTTTTTTTTCGACTTTTTCTTTCTTTTTCTTTTTTTTTTCTTTCAACTAGGCTTTTTTCTTTTTTCAATTTCCGCTAGTGGTGTATTCTTTTACAAAATAAGTGCACCTTTCTTCTTCCATTGGTTCCCCTCAAATGCCACCCACACTTAGTCCTTACTTCTTCGAGCGCTCATTTTACAATTAAAGTGCTTTCAGAGGTAACATGATCAAAATAATGTCAATTAAGAATTAAGGGGTATAGACTCGTAATGTGAGTGCCAAATAAAAGGTCTAAATGCTAAAAAAGGTTCACTACGAATAGTGTTTATTTTGTGATAAGCATTAACCTTAAAAAGATCAAAGAAAGCCTAAAATCATTTTCCAAACCGACATCACCTAAAATTTCCCTTCAACTCACATACCGGGCAAGTTCTAGAACTCAATCACAATAACATGGACTACACAAACCTCACTTCACACATGGCACATGACTCACTAAGGACGATCTCATTCCGACTCTCAAACAATGCAAGTATTCACGGAGCCACAAAATATTACGCATTAAGCACAAAATGAATATAAGTCAAGCAAAAGAGACATAGGCGTCAAAAAACATGCTATCCAATTTCATTAAGGCATCATGAACAATTTCAAAACATTGGGAAGAAACTCCACATGCAAAGCTTAAATATGCTACTAACAAACAAGTCAAAGGAGCCTAAGTTCATCAATCTTCCTCCTTTTATTTCCTAAAGTCCTAATCTATTCTAAAAAAAAAAAGACTAGCCGGTTCAAACTGAATCCCAAGGAAAAGAACCGATGCACAAAGAAAAACCACGGGGGATTATTGCTACCTAAAAAAAATAAAAGACATTGTTGAATTTTTTTCTATTTTTTTATCCCTTTTTTCATATTTTTTAGTGGACCTTAATTCCTCAAGAAAGCTCTCCACAAAATCCGTCGTCGGGAAAAGTCCAAATTTCTCGATTTTTTTTCTTTTATTTTTTTTTTTTTATTTTTAACAAAAACTACTACACTAAAAATGAATACTACAACTAAGCTAAGATAGCACAGAAAATCACTCAGACAATCTCCTCACCCCACACTTAAAATTGTGCAATGTCCTCAATGCACACTGAAAATAACAATAGGGTAAAAGAGATTCCTTGGTAGGCCAAAGGCCAAAGCGTTAGCAGCTCACGGGATACTCATACTTCTCCCAGGTATGATCCCTTGTGCGGGTACCTCACACTTAGTTTCGGTCACCTGCTCGCTTTCGCACATGCCTATTGGCTTTGACTCCATGCTCCTACTCCTACAAAACACAAAAATAATACTACAAAAAAAATCAACACAATAAAATAAAAAATAAATAAACGAAAAGGAAAAAAAATAGAATTGGGTTGCCTCCCAACAAGCGCTTGATTTAACGTCGCGACACGACGCCATCACTTTCACCATTTTTTCTTCCACCTTGAGGATATGAATTGCGCCCCCAATTTTGCATCAATTTTTCTGTCACGTTCCTGGGACGGTGGTGTAAAAATAAAGGAACCAAGCAATAGATATCGCTTCTTGCACTTCTTGGCCCTTAAGTGAGGAATGTCGTTTTGCCTCCTTGGTATGGCAAATTTCAGAATATAACCACTTTGTTCCTCATCCATTGACTCCTCCATATGCTCGACTGGATCAATTCTCATGTCACCAACCAAACACAATGTTGAAAAGTGTTTAGAATGAGGTCCAATACGCTCCAACTCCAAAACTGCATTATTTTTTACATCCTCAATTTTGGACTCTTTGTCACCCTTGGCATCATTAATAATATTTTAGTCGAATCGTTGGAATTCCTCTTTCCGCTCCACAAGCTGGCCAGTATCCACAAAAATTGGTTATAGGGCATCAGACGCCTCAACCTTTTTATTCAATTGAGCCTGCATGTCATGGATATCTGAGCCAAATTGTCCTATCTCTTGCCTGAGCTTAGTTCTTTCTTCTATCAGTTTTGAAAGACCATCACGGAGAAACTCATGAGATTTTATTAGTTGAGTTTGTTCCTCTAGCCAAGATTGGCTCACTACATCTGCTTCTTCAAAATAATCTTCTTGTGGGAACTCACTCTCTTTATCGAGTTGAGGTTCTTCTTGGAAATTGGCCATTAATTCGCCCATTCTAGCCTGAGTCTTTTGATCTCTAAGGCGTCAAGAACTTATTGCTCGGCTATTTGCCTTATCATCATGTTCTGTTGCTCGGCTGCTTGCCTTATCATCATGTTCTGTTGCTCAGCTGCTTGCCTCCTCCGCTTCCTTGCTCTTATCAAACTCATAAACATTATTAGAAACATTATAATAAGAGCTCTGAGAAGGATAATAAGAATTAGGACAGCCTTCCCACTGGCCACCTTGACAACCACACACATTACACAAATTCCACTCATAAGATTGAGATGCATAATTTTGCCCTAAGTGTGGTCCTCCACAATATGGACAAGGATCACCATAATAAGAATAAGCAATATTCGACCAATTATCATTCCAAAACGCCATATCAACAAAGATAGCAAATAATAAACTAAGATAAAAATTTATAAACTTGAATAGACCAAGAGTAAAAATCTAATCTAGTAGACTACTTAATTTCTAAGTCCCCGGCAACGACGGTAAAAACTTGTTGTTGCAGAGCGCACACGCAAGTATACGTGGTCGACAAGTAATATAGGATTGTAAGTCCAGATATCGTACCCACAGGATCTTGTGATTAACTATCAACTAAATTAAACCAAACAATTAATCTATTCAAGCAAATCCTAAAGTATGAATATTTAACTAAAATTAATCTAGAGTAACAAATTAAAATATTAATAGAAACAATTTGGCGAATATTATAGAGACGAATTCAATGTGAGTGAATATTCTAGAGCTATGGGTTATCTAACAATCCCGTTGTGTTTTCAACCTGAATTGTCTAATTAATTTATCTAGTTTATTGATTGATAGGGTTAATATTGCTCGTAGCCTTCTCCCGAAATACAACTCGCCTATTCAAGCTAACCTAACGCCTTTATTCCGATGGAATTAGGATTAAAAGGAACGCATTCATAATTCCCGTATAAAACCAAGCAAGGCGATTAGGTATATTGCTATCCGAACCGCAAATCCGCCCCCCCCCCCCCCCCCACAGAGTTAAGATCTTGCATATGCAATCTAGAATTCTCTCACCCAAGTTCAATCCTAGATTCGTAGATAGTATTCAATTGGTGATCAAGCAATCAAATAACTAAGCACGAGATTGAATAAATAAACCAATATGATAAAATAATAAGAATAATTTAATCTTCAAACTACAACGTTCATGTAGCACCCCACAACTATAGAACTAATAAATTATGAGATTAAAGGAAGAGAAGAGAAGAAAAACTAGTTAGAAGCCTCCTCCAAGCGTGGTGTGTGTTCCTCCACGCGAATTCTCCTTCAAAGTATGTTAGGTCCCCTCCAAATTAGGTTTAGGACCCATTTTTATACTAGTTGGAGGGGGGGTCTTGGGCCGAAATAACCTTGTCCCGGTCGAAGTTGGACAAAATCACGTCACCAGCGCGCAGCCTAGCGCCAAGCGCTGTCCCTGGTGCTGTTAATTGAAGCACACTGTTTCTGGCACTACAGGTAGCGATGGAAATTCCATTTTTTGTTTTTTCGTCCGTTTCGGCTCTAATCTCGTACCTTTCGTCCCCAATTGCTCCCGGATCATTTATACACATAAAAACACTTCAAATTAATATAAATCAACAAAGTTTACATCCTAAATCCACGAAATAAAAGTAAAACATGAGGTGGTTTACATATAAATATATATACTTTAAGCTAAATATCAACACCCCACACTTAAACTATTGCTCGTCCTCGAGCAATGGGACTATCAACTTCAATTTAATTTTTTCCAACATACACTCTATCAATGACAATGGTTGATAGCAACAATTAAACTGTAGCATATGCAATCACTTGCACTTCCCTCTACTTATGTCATTCTTTACATATTCACAACAAAGACAACATGCTCATAACAATCCTAGCCTTAAAAGCCGACTCAATATCACAATGCACCCATGGCTTGAACACCCAACATGAGAAGTCTAATAATGTTACCTATCGTTCGCGAAACCATGTGCGCTCACAACAAGAACAAGAGAGTAAGTTGAATCCATATATTCGAATCTCATGATCAAATATAATTTAAGAACTCATATATATCAAAGAAATCTCTCACTTTCACAAAGAAGTCACATGCATGCAAAAGGTACTATAGGCTTGCCCATAATGTAAATCCCCACTAATGTAGGCTCACTCGATCTAAAATCAATTAGGACTTTATATGGTTGTAATGTGGGCTAAGGGACGGGTAGGATATATTTAGGATTAGTGGTTCACCCTCCTAAGCATTTTAACACATCACATAATAAACTTTAAGTGCAAATTCTTCAATCAAATTCAATTTCACAAACATGATCACTCCCCAAAATTATTCCCTCTTTCTTTAAGCACTAGTATAATTTGTACCCCACTAGCAAGAACATGACAACAATTTATTCCTTTCAATTTTTCCTTCTCTCTTTTTTTTCGACTTTTTCTTTCTTTTTCTTTTTTTTTTCTTTCAACTAGGCTTTTTTCTTTTTTCAATTTCCGCTAGTGGTGTATTCTTTTACAAAATAAGTGCACCTTTCTTCTTCCATTGGTTCCCCTCAAATGCCACCCACACTTAGTCCTTACTTCTTCGAGCGCTCATTTTACAATTAAAGTGCTTTCAGAGGTAACATGATCAAAGTAATGTCAATTGAGAATTAAGGGGTATAGACTCGTAATGTGAGTGCCAAATAAAAGGTCTACATGCTAAAAAAGGTTCACTACGAATAGTGTTTATTTTGTGATAAGCATTAACCTTAAAAAGATCAAAGAAAGCCTAAAATCATTTTCCAAACCGACATCACCTAAAATTTCGCTTCAACTCACATACCGGGCAAGTTCTAGACTCAATCACAATAACATGGACTACACAAACCTCACTTCACACATGGCACATGACTCACTAAGGACGATCTCATTCCGACTCTCAAACAATGCAAGTATTCACGGAGCCACAAAATATTACGCATTAAGCACAAAGTGAATATAAGTCAAGCAAAAGAGACATAGGCGTCACAAAACATGCTATCCAATTTCATTAAGGCATCATGAACAATTTCAAAACATTGGGAAGAAACTCTACATGCAAAGCTTAAATATGCTACTAACAAACAAGTCAAAGGAGCCTAAGTTCATCAATCTTCCTCCTTTTATTTCCTAAAGTCCTAATCTATTCTAAAAAAAAAAGACTAGCCGGTTCAAACTGAATCCCATGGAAAAGAACCGATGCACAAAGAAAAACCACGCGGGATTATTGCTACCTAAAAAAAATAAAAGACATTGTTGAATTTTTTTCTATTTCTTTTTATCCCTTTTTTCATTTTTTTAGTGGACCTTAATCCCTCAAGAAAGCTCTCCACAAAATCCGCGTCGGGAAAAGTCCAAATTTCTTGATTTTTTTTCTTTTTTATTTTTAACAAAAACTACTACACTAAAAATGAATACTACAACTAAGCTAAGATAGCACAGAAAATCACCCAGACAATCTCCTCACCCCACACTTAAAATTGTGCAATGTCCTCAATGCACACTGAAAATAACAATAGGGTAAAAGAGATTCCTTGGTAGGCCAAAGGCCAAAGCGTTAGCAGCTCACTGGATACTCATACTTCTCCCAGGTATGATCCCTTGTGCGGGTACCTCACACTTAGTTTCAGTCACCTGCTCGCTTTCGCACATGCCTATTGGCTTTGACTCCATCCTCCTACTCCTACAAAGTTAAGATCTTACTCTACTCAATCTTATATGCAATCTAGAATTCCCTCTCCCGAGTTCAATCCTAGATTCGTAGATAGTATTCAATTGGTGAACAAGCAATCAAATAATTAAGCGCAAGATTGAATAAATAAACCAATATGATAAAATAATAAGAGCAATTTAAGTTTCAAACTACAACGTTCATGTAGCACCCCACAACTCTAGAACTAATAAACTATGAGATTAAAGGAAGAGAAGAGAAGAAAAACTAGTTAGAAGCCTCCTCCTAGCGTGGTGTGTGTTCCTCCACGTGAATTCTCCTTTAAAGTATGTTAGGTCCCCTCCAAATTAGGTTTAGGACCCCTTTTTATACTAGTTGGGGGGGGGGGGGGGAGGTCTTGGGCCGAAATAACCTTATCCCGGGCGAAGTTGGACAAAAATCACGTCACCACCGCCCAGTCCAGCGCCAAGCGCTGTCCCTGGCGCTGTTAATTGAAGCACATTGTTTCTGGCGCCACAGGTGGCGCGAGGCGCTGGCTGTGGCTCTGGAAATTCCATTTTTTGCTTTTTCGTCCGTTTCGGCTCTAATCTCGTACATTTCGTCCCCAATTGCTCCCGGATCATTCCTACACATAAAAATACTTCAAATTAATATAAATCAATACATTTTACATCCTAAATCCACGAAACAAAAGTAAAACATGAGGTGATATACATATAAATATATATACTTTAAGCTAAATATCATATCCCAGAGGTAAATCCATGCATAAACGATGAGCGTTCAATTTTAGCCAAGGATCCAACTAAAGTATGAAATACTTTGTCTGGAGAATGTAGTGGCATGACTGGAACTCAAAGAAATTTGGTGGTGAGCATGTGATTTAACTCGATAAAACTCACGATACCTCAGCTTGTATGTCTATAAACCCGTTATACTCTAACTAATTAATAATAAAGTTGAATAACATGCATGTGAATATATCTTGTATAATACTCAGAGCGTCTTTTGTGTTCATAGCTATAGTTGCAGATAAATGTATGTCGAGCTATGCTGGCCTTAATCCATATATTTATGGAACTTACAGAAATTAGGAAAATATATAAGTACAAAGGAGTCAAAGCATAACAATTTCACTAATAGTATTATCTTTTGACAACTTTTTAAGTAATCAAATTCATTTCATCATTCAGATTTTAGATTTCGATGCCAGTCATATTTTATTTATTATACAAACTTTTCAACTATTATTCTGATACTGCTTCTCCAACATCAGCCAGCCTAATTAAGGTCAGCTAAATAGCGTCAAATAAACACTAAATTGTCCTAATCCACCATCCATCTAAACGACGGCCCGTTGAATTACAACGGATCATAAAGAGAAATGTATAAGAATGGAAGAGAAGAAAGACAATAGCATTACTGGCGATCTGTTTTTGAGAAAGAAAAAAAATATTGTGTACACTAATTCATTAAAAGTAAGTTGTTTCACCTTTTTATCAAGATTCTCAGGCTGACTGCCACGAATAGCGAATAAGAATAAAGAGACAACTGGAATATGGTTTCCGTCGTTTATCTTTCTCATTTGCAAAAAGAAATATACTCCTGTTTTTCCCATTTAATAAAACTAAACAATATTTCTTCATACCTTCAATTAAAGGGTCAAGGTTTAATTAATAATTGTAAATGGAATTCTTTTCTCCTGCACTCACGTGGTCTGCGTAGTGATTAAGATCTTTTTACTTCACATTTTCTTTCTCCAACGATTCAAAATAATAAAAAATTAATTGTATCCCATGTTATTTCAAGTTTGCTTCGACTCGTATCAATTACTAACAATATTATCTTTTCAAATTTTAATTCATTATTTTAAATTATTATTATTATTATCAAATTCGATAATCTATTCAAATTTTTATTCTAGAAAAAACAACGTCCAATTAAGTTTCTTTAATTGAAAAGGGGAATTAAGAGAAGAAGAAAAAGTGAAAACAAAGAAAATATGGTAATTAACATCATTATATCATATATTCATTTGTCAGTTTTTCCTATTCCAGACGTCCTAAAATGTTGTCGCACTTCTAAAATATGATCTTTGTTCCGAGATGACCCGAAAAGCATACATGTGCGGACACTATTCGAAGCACAATCTTCCACCTTTCTCATTTGTGCCAAAAAAATGTTGTAAAGAACCGATATATTGATAATTAAACCTTTCAAAACAGGAACATCGTGAATGGTCAATAATCTCTAAGCAATAAAATTGGTGCACAGAAACTAATTCGAGGTTTCATTATAGAATAGGATGAGTACACGTATTAAATAAGAAAAATTTAGTAATATCAGCAATGGTGTAGCTAGAACTAAGCATGTGATTCTTCAATAGTACTTGAGCCACTTTATTCCACTACCTAAAGGCAAAAGAAAACTATTCCTACTATCCTTTTAGAAGCATATGAGATGTCCTCCGATCCGAATCCACATTCTTTGTGTATGGCAATTTGACACACCATCTTTATTTTCCCATCATTTCTCTTTGGTCCTCTCTATCTCTAATTGGCCTTAATTTCTTCTTGCAGCCTGCACATTGTCTAAACCTGAAACGTCTATATATTTTATTTGGATAAAACAATGAAGTAAACAAACACAGATGTTACACAACAGTTAATTCTGAAATTTGGCTACGAACAAAGTCCCACTCAAACTCCAATAAGAAAAACACGTTACATAAAACATAAAGATTTTCCTAGAGACGTTAAAACATTTTAAGGAAAAATTGTGCTGATTTAGCTAAAACTAACAATATGACACCATATTAAATAGTGCTTTAGGCTAAATTAGACCTGTAATTTTAAGGTCTATAGGATAAGTGAAAGGCATGCAACGGCAAGAATGAGACAAGTAACGAAGGGATGATTCTTGAATTGAACGGATTTGCTAGAATTAGCTGAAGGTGGTGTGAAATACGGGTAGATGGAAGGATTATTATAAGGCGGTGTTAGAGGCTGCAGAGAGCAGTCTCCCGGGCAAGAACGGGGTGGTAAGGGAGGCGGTGGACAATTATTGACTGGTGAGGGTGGGGGAGGAGAAGGCGGAGGTGGCGGTGGTAGTTCTGGAGGCGGTGGTGACGGTGGAGGAGGGCATGGAAGTGGAGGTGACGGTGGTGGTGGAGACAAAATGGGCTGACATGGGTTTTCACATTCGGCGCACATATTGCAAGCTATTTGGTCTTTGGCCATTGCTGTGATAGTTGACATAGCTTGAATAATTTGGACATTGAGTGAAAGGAGAAGAAGCAAATTGAAGCTGCACAAAATGAATCGAGAATTTGGAGGATCCCCCATTTGCGAGAAGGCACTTATCGAAATGTAGAAATACAATAAGTTGGTGGAGAAGTGGGTATATATGAAGACAATGGTTGTGGCCTTGGGGGTTAAGTTGATACGATGGACCAGTGCATGACCAATAAGGCTTGTGGTAAAGTAATAAGTACTTTTTTATTCTTAAACAAATATTTTAAATTCGAATTTTGAGGATGAAATTGCTTTTGTTAAGAAACGTTTTATCTCTCGTAAGATTTTTTAGCGTGAATTCTGATTTAGTCGTATCTCAATACAAGTACCAAACACCGAATGAGAAGAAAAAAAGACTAGAATCCTAGTGTTTTATCTTCTACGCTACCAATATTTGTGTGACAAATAACAATGCCCATTGCAATTTTAATATTTGGAAAGGTGTCTGGGTGGCTTGAACTGTTATTTGCATATTTAACAAGTAATTAAGCAGCAGGTACGTAGAGGCTTTAATTTCTCTGAAAATTCCAGTAGGCACGGCGCTCTCGGGGCATCCAGTTTGTAAATCACCGTCATGTTAAGAATTCGAGCCTTCATGACTTTTTTACCACGTAAAGTTCAATTGGACGTTCCTTTCTTTCCTACTATGTAAAAACACACACACACAAAAAAAAAAAAGAGTTTCACTTTATACACTGATAGTGTAATTTATTATTACTAGATTGTCTATAAGATTATTATATTTAAGATTACCAATATAAAAACAAATATAGTTTAAAAGAGAAATGAACAAGCATCTTAACTATCTTCTACAACTTGTTAACCTTTTTTTTCCAACTCCGGATTGACGATATGAAGATGTTATATATTTTTGTTGCTTTATCACTCTTGTGGTACCTAATATGTAATGCGTAAATTGATTAACATAGATTTGATCGAACTATGTAGCTTTTAAACAAAGACGTATCTGTGTTTATCCTTTATATTATACTACGACGCATACAAGCTGATAACCTTTGTATATTTTCTTAGATTGACCCACACTTTCTCTCGATGCGTTTATTTTTAATTCCGGTACCATGAATAACCTGCCAATTAATAATTGTTTTTCTGGATGCTAGTGTTGTTTCTGTTTCTTTTGCTTTTGCAGTTTTCAGTAATCCATTCTTTTTACAAACTTGATGGAGAGAGAGTTAAAATTCAACTCAAAAGTATATGTTGTCAAAGTTTTGACATTTAAAAGCTGTTCAGATTATGAATTGATGTTTAAACTTGTGCGATAAAGGTTGGGATTGTAACCTTTTAGTACAGAATTTGTTCTTGGAAACCCCTTTCTTCTATCGCTTTTATCATCTCAAAATATGCTTAGTATACAGGTTGGCATGAAAGTTGACCGATTGGATTCTCTACATTTATTGCAAGCTTGGGAGTGTGGGTGAGAAACTTCAAAGAACCCAAAAAAAAAAATATATATTACGTAAAATGATACTAACAATTAAGATGTGAGAATTGAAAGGATTTCATGGTTGATGTCGGCAGGGAACATGCACAAAAAAGGGCAGATTTGTTGATCCAAATGAAAAATGGAACGAGAGGTGTTTGATTTATGAATATGGAAAACCAGATCGAATAGAAAAATACTTGTGTATGTAGTTTTTCTAAGAGTAAATTTCACTTTAACTCCTTAACCTTTAACCATTGGAAAACAATACCCTTTTACATTTAAATGGGAATGATAACCTTTTTGAACAATATTTTCCGGCGAGCATTAAATTTTCATACTAAAATAAAAAATAAAAAAAAGTTTTTAACATTCATAGATCACAAGATGTATATTACAGAGATTAAAAAGACTAATACTTACATTGAATTTACGTATAACATTGGTCTCGAGTAAAGATCCCGAGAAGGTGCAAAAAATAATGGTCATCGTCATATTAAGCACGTGAACTCTAATAATCATATAGTTCTCTGGTTATAGAAAAGTTAATTCGTATGACCGAGTCAAAACTTTAAAATCTATCAAAAATATTGTTCAAAGGGGTTATTGTTGTAAAAATTGCACGGGCGTCCTATTTGATCGTCTCCATTTGACCTATACCCATATTTTTAAAATTATTTAACCTATACCCTAATTTTTACAACATCAGGCTCCTCCTTCTCCCGGTTACCTGTGCGCACCTTTCTTCTTCCTTTCTTTGTTAGTCTCTTAGAACATCTTGTTTTTAATAATGTGATACTTCACTTCATCATTTGTATTTTTCTAGATGCTTACATCACAATGCTTGGGGTGAACTGCTTTTCTCTGTGCTTTTCACGTTTATTGTTTCCAAAATTTATGATTTAGATACTGTTGGCAATATGATTATTTTATAGTAGTAATACACTATGAAAGAATAAGGTAATTATTTATCTAGTATGTTAGAAAGCTTTTTCAAAAACTTCAGCTTATATAGTGCTTAAGTTTATAGAAATGAACTAAATAACTTTAGCATCTTCTGCTGAAGTTTTTGAAAAAGCTTTTATGACAAAACTAATGAATCCAAGACAAAAAAACTTCAGCTTATTTAGTGCTGAAGTTTTTACAAATGAACTAAATAATTTCAGCATCTTCTGCTGAAGTTTTTGAAAAAGCTTTACGACAAAATTAATGAATCCAGGACAAAAGCTTCAGCTTATTTAGTGCTGAAATTTTTACAAATGAACTAAATAACTTCAGCATCTTCTGCTGAAGTTTTTGAAAAAGCTTTACGACAAAACTAATGAATCCAGGACAAAAAACTTCAGCTTATTTAGTGCTGAAGTTTTTACAAATGAACTAATTAACTTCAGCATCTTCTGCTGAAGTTTTTGAAAAAGCTTTAAGAAAAAACTAATGAATCCAGGACAAAAAAACTTCAGCTTATTTATAGCCCGTTGATGATAGGCTATAATTGTGTATTTTAGTCGATTATTACACTCAAATTTACTGCACTTTGATTGAGTTTGAGCTTTAATCGCTAGTGTCTTGCACTAAATGTGTGTTTTATGCCTTGTAGGAGTGATTCCGAGCTATGTAGATGTTATGGAATGAATTCAAGTAATTTGGAGCTTTGAAGTCTGAGTAAAAGCTCAAGGAATTAAGCCGGGATTGTGTCAGGGGTCAACTTTGATAGTTAAGAACAAACGAATACTCGAGTAGGCATATTGCGCACTGTCTAGCAAAATACACATAACGTTTTTCTCAGAACTCCATTTGGGCTGCACAATATATGGTTAGAAAGCTAACTCAAAGGGCTACAACTTTCATGTTTTACATTTTTTCAAATTCCAAACGGAACGGGGCGAAACGCGCAAGATTTGAGCCAAAACGAACGAAACCGGGAAAAAAGGGCCAGTTGGGCGCCACAGGCAGCGCCTGGCGCCACCTGTGGCGCCTAAAACAGTATGCACAAATATTTGGGCGCTATGGAGGGCGCCTGGCGCCGGGCTGGGCGCAGGTGACGTGAAATGTGTCCTATTTCGCCCGGGAATGGGTTATTTCGGCCCTAGACCTACCCAACACATATAAAAGTAAGACTAA
Organism: Nicotiana attenuata; assembly: GCF_001879085.1. Lineage (NCBI taxonomy): Eukaryota > Viridiplantae > Streptophyta > Magnoliopsida > Solanales > Solanaceae > Nicotiana > Nicotiana attenuata. The sequence continues at coordinate 17,278 of NW_017675793.1, forward strand.
ACCTATTTTTGAAGGGGAGGACGCCACTTTAGAGATATCTAACACACTTTGAAGGAGAATTCACGTGGGGGAACACACACCACGCTTGGAGGAGGCTTCTAAATAGTTTTTCTTCTCTTCTCTTCCTTTAATTTCATAGTTTCTTTGTTCTAGAGTTTTGGGTGCTACATGAACGTTGTAGTTTGAAGCTTGAATTGTTCTTATTATTTTATCATATTGGTTTATTTATTCAATCTTGCGCTTAATTATTTGATTGCTTGATCACCAATTGAATACTATCTACGAATCTAGGATTGAACTCGGGAGAGGGAATTCTAGATTGCATATAAGATTGAGTAGAGCAAGATCTTAACTCTTAGGGGGAGCGGATTTGCGGTTAGGATAGGAATATACCTAATCGCCTTGCTTGGTCATTATACGGGAATTATAAATGCGTTCTTGTTAATCCTAATTTCATAGGAATATAGGCGTTAGGTTAGCTTGAATAGGCGAGTTGTACTTCGGGAGAAGGCTACGAGCAATATTAACCCTGTCAACCAATAAACCAGATAAATTAATTAGATGATTTAAGTGGAAAACTCAACGGGATTGTTAGCTAACCCATAGCTCTAGAATATTCACTTACATTGAATTCGTCTCTATAATTCACCAACTTGTTTTCTTTAATCTCTTAGTTTACTACTCTAGATTAATTTTAGTTAAATATTCATACGTTAGGATTCGCTTGAATAGATTAATTGTTTGGTTTAATTTAGTTGATAGTTAATCACAAGTCCTTGTGGGTACGATATCTGGACTTACAATCCTATATTACTTGTCGACCACGTATACTTGTGTGTGCGTTTGGGAGCAACAAGTTTTTGGCGCCGTTGCCGGGGACTTAGAAATTAACTATTCTACTAGATTAGATTTTTACTTTTTGCCTATTCAAGTTTCTTTTTTTTTTTAATCTTAGTTTAATATTTTATTATCTTTGTTGACATGGCATCTTGGAATGAGAATTGGTCAAATATTGGTTATTCTTATTATAGTGATCCTTGTCCATATTGTGGAGGACCACACTTGTGGCAAAATTGTGCATCTCAATTTGATGTGTGGAATTTTTGTAATATGCGTGGTGGTCAAGGTGGCCATTGGGATGGTTGTCCTAATTCTTATTATCCTCCTCAGAGTTCTTATTATAATATTTCTAATAATGTTTATGAGTTTGATATGAGCAAGGAAGTGGAGGATATGGAAAGCATGGCTCGTATTATGGACATGATGAGGCAAGTAGTCGAGCAACAAGATGAAATTCGAAAGGATGAACAAAGAACTAGTGCAGCAATCATGAGAATGAAGGCCGAGGCGAAGGAAGTGGCTGAAGAGAGCGAGTTCCCATCAGAAGATAATTTAGAAGAAACATATATAGTGAGCCAACCTTGGCTAGAGGAACAAGCTCAACTGATAAAATCTCATGACTTTCTACGTGATGGTCTTTCAAACATGACAGAACAACTAATAGAAGGAAGAATTGAGCTCAGGCAAGAAATCGACCAATTTGGCAGCTCTATTCGCGACGTGGATGCAGAATAGAGTGCAAAGATTGATGCGTGTAACGCTCAACAATTTAGTGATGAGTTGTGTGAAGCTGAAAAAGATCTTCTAGGCAAAATTGAGAAGCTAAAACGAGAATACCAATCACTAGACCATGTTTTTGTTGATGATGCCGAGGTTGAGGGAGTATGTAAAATTGAGGATGTCAAAAATTATGCAATTTTGGAGTTGGAGCGTATTGGACCTCATTCTAAACACTTTTCAACATTGTGTTTGGTTGGTGACATGGAAATTGATCCATTCGAGCATATGGAGAATTCAATAGATGAGGAACAAAGTGTTTATATTCTGAAATTTGCCACACCAAGGAGACAAAACGACATTCCTCACTTAAAGGCCAAGAAGTGCAAGATGCGATACCTTTTGCTTGGTTCATTTATTTTCACACCACCGCCCAAAGAACGTGACACAAAAATTGATGCAAAACTGGGGGCGCAATTCATATCCTCAAAGTGGAAGGAAAAGTGGTGAAAGTGATGGCGTCGTGCCGCGACGTTAAATAAGGCGCTTGTTGGGAGGCAACCCAAATTTTTTTTTTTATTTTATTTTATTGTATTATTTTTTTTGTAGTATTATTTTTGTATTTTTAAGGAGTACGAGCATAGAATCAAAGCCAAGAGGCATGCGCAAAAGCGAGCAGGTGGTTGAAACTAAGTGTGAGGTACCCGAACAAGGGATCATACTAGGGAGAAGTCTGAGTATCCCGTGAGCTGCTAATTCTTCGGCCTTTGGCCTACCAGAGAGCTTCTTTTACCCTTTTGTTATTTTTAGTGTGCATTGAGGACATTGCACAATTTTAAGTGTGGGGTGAGGAGATTGTCTGGGTGATTTTCTGTTCTATCTTAGTGTAGTTGTAGTACTCGTTCTTAGTGTAGTAGTTTTTGTTAAAAAAAATTAGAAAAAGTTCAGACTTTTCCCAACGATGGATCTTTTGGACAATTTTCTTGAGGGATAAAAGTACGATTAAAAATACTAAAAAGAATTTTTTTTAAGGATAGTTAGGTAGTATCCCTTGGTTTTTCTTTGGGCGCCGGTTCTTTTCCAAGGGTGTTGTTACACCCCGTGTTTTCGTACGTAAGAATACATCATAAGTCAACTAATGTAAGCTCAGAAAGGGAATCATCTTTTAAAAGTTTACAAAGTTAGTTCATCAGGTTAATGTGGAGGTTACAAATATTTAAGATCATTAGTACCAAGTAGCAAGAGGGTTTGAAGGCTTAGAAGCTAAACGAATTGAAGAAAATAAGTTTCGTCGAAAGTCGACAAGTTGGAATATTTTACCATGTACTTTTGGGTGATACTAGGGTTATTAACATTATAAGGAGATTATATTATGATTTATTTTAGTCGTACGATAGTTGGTGTTATGTTTTGAAGTCAAGCGAGTTGTGGAACAAAAGTTGGAAAAGGTCATCACAAGTTCCATTTATAATATGCTGAAATTTGGGTCAAATGTAGATGCACTTTTCTCCCAATATACTTGGAATCAATGAATGATCTGCATATCAAAATGAAGATCTACGAGTCTAGTTTCCAACGCATTAAACCGTTCATCGATACGATATTGGAGTAGAGAGATATTTGCATTTTCGCGAGACAGCGCAGACTGGTAGGTGACAAGTAGGTGCATCACCTACTTGCCAAAATGAGAGGACTTAATTAAAAGCCCCAAAGTCGGCCAAGAGGGGTCTTTTAAGGGAATATAAACTGAGTTATTTCACCTGTATTTCAGACCAAGAAAACCTAATTGAACCCCTGCAACTCCTCCCCCAAAATCCCATACAAACCCTAGGGCATTCCGGGTGTTACGACGTGATTCTAGTGCTGAAAAGTCCGGACAGCATGCTAGTTTCTCTTTCTCCTTCTTGTATCCGCGTTGAGGAACTTATTTTTGATGAAAAAGGACCAGGTTTCGTGGGTGATACTCAGTACAAGACTAAGGAGCCGTGAAATTGCATAGCTTGAGGTTGGGAAGAATATACAAGGTATGTTAAGGCTCTCCCTTCATTCTTTTGGCATGATCTATAGTGAAACGAACGTAAACGATACGCTATTTCATAATGAATCTACTCCTAGCAACTAAGGTTGTCCATGTTGTTCTTTCCTTACAAAGTTATTCCAAGAAAGTATGTATGATCCTTGAGTCCTAGTGAAGTTCATAGTGATGGTATGATGTCCATAATGTTAATCGATGGTGCAATGACCTTATGTCACTCCAAAANCGAGGGATCTCTTGGTATCCTGAGGATCTCTTGGTATCCTCAAATCTTACATTTACATGTGCCAGGGATCTCTTGGTATCCCGCACCTCAGTTCAGAACATAACAAGTACAGGGGGATCTCCCGGGATGCCGTCTCGTAGTCCCAATTTAAATCACACAATAACAACCCAAAACATTAGGATAAAGGCTAAACTCAGAACAAGTAATAGAAATCCTAGCCTAACATGCTTCACGTAATACAAACAATACAGTTTAAGCACTTAAGCAAGTAAGTCAACTAAACATGCTTCTCTAAACTAGCATAGGATAAACTTACAATTCAAAATGAACAGGTAGGCAAGAAGAACTCAATTTAAATACTTCAAGAAAAATGGATCTCCAACAATTAGCTCAAGTACGCGCTCGTCACCTCACGTACGAGGCTTTAAAATATCAAATATCATGTCCTAAGGGGAAGAGGTCCCCCACAAAAGGTTAGACAAGCCACTTACCTCGAACCGGCTCAATATCAACTAGAAACCACGCCCTTGCCACGAGTATCCGACTCCAAATGGCCCAAATCTATTCAATTCAATTACACATTGTAAATAACATCGCAAACAACTTGTTTTGCTATTTAATTCAAAGCTACGACGTGAAATTAAGTGAAATAACCAAAATCCCTCCAGGCCAACGCCTAGGAATCGAATAATTTTCACATTTTCAGAACCCTCGTACTCTCACGAGTCTAACCATATAAAAATCTCCCAAGTCGGAGGTCAAATGCTCACTCAAAACTCAATGGTTTAGCCTATGAAGTTTTACCCAATTTCTTCCAATTTTTGATCCCAAATTCAAATTTTCATGATGGATTTAACTACAAAATGATGAAATATAACTAGAAGGGATCAAAGAAACGTTACCCAATAATCTTCTCTTCAAAACCCTCTTAAAATCGCCCTTCCCCGAGCTCAAATTGATTTTTCTAACTTATGAAATCTAACCCTCGAAATTTCTATATCTGCACAGGCATTTCTGCTTCTGCGGACAAGGGACCGCTTCTGCGGTCCCTGATAAGGTCGCAGCGGACTCAACCTTAGGAAGAGTGGGCGCTAATACTTTTACCCAATAGTGGTATCGGGGTCAATTTCCACAGGGAGCTAGAAAGGGAGTTGGATATTTGTTTAGCCTAGAATTGCGTGTTTGCTTCTAATTGATCTTCTATCATTTTTGGGTTTTTGTGATTATCAACTACAATTTAACAACTACTAATTATAACTAAATTATGCGAAGAGATTTAATCTAGATTGTATGCAAGATAGAGAAATGCACTAAGGTCGTGGCATTTACCTAGGTGGTCAACTAACGGGTAGAGATTCCTAATACGAGAATGATGATTATGGGGCTTATGATATAACCGTTGCACGATAGCACTCACTCTCACACCTCTCGGTAGAAAGAGTGATTTTGCCCAATTGACTCTCTCGAGCCCAATTGGGTAGGCTAACAAACCAAGCAACTTAGGGTTCAAGTTGGGTAATCACTCTCTCGAGGTCTTACTCGTTAATTGGGACTACCATTCTCATGGGTCCATCCCAATTCCTTGTTGGGTTAACTTTGGAGTCATAGACACTCTTTCTCAAGAAGAGTCAAGACTCACTAAGCTAGACTTAGTGTTTGCAACCACCTAATCCTAGTTAAAACATAAAATCAACCCAAATATCAAACACCCAACATCATTCAAGCACTAAACAATCACACCCATTAATTACCCATACTAGGGTTGAGCCACAACCCTAGATAATGGGTTTAGCTAGCCATAATAGCAACAGAAATTAAAGAAGAAGTAGATAAAATCAACATAATAATTAACTAGGAAATTAATCTACACGAATCCACGTTAAAACAAGGTTAAAATGCCAAAAATAGGCTAAAACTTGAATCTCACGAGTGCTGCTGCTATCTGATGTCTAAAACTTGACCTAGAAATAATAAAATATTCTATTTATACTATGCCAGAAAAATCGAACAAAAATACTCCTGCGGGGCTGGCGCGGACCGCGCATAAATGCAGCGCGGCCGCGTAGAGGAACTCAAATGATACTTATCAAGTCCTTTTTTGCTGCACACCCTGAAGGAAAACGAGCAATTATACCTCTACTTGGCACTCTCCGAGGTAGTGATAAGTGGTGTCTTGGTCCGGGAAGAAAAAGGTACGCGGCTTCCTATCTATTATGTTAGTAGAACCCTAAGTGATGCTGAAATGAGGTATCCACACTTAGAGAAATTAACACTTGCCTTATTAAGCGCATCTAGGACACTAAAACCGTACTTTGAATGTCACCCTATACGTGTCGTGACCTCGTATCCGCTAAGGAATGTTATGCATAAACTCGAGCTTTCAAGTCAACTAGTAAAATGGTTGTAGAGGTTAACGGGTACGAGATTGACTACAAACCCCGAACTGCTATAAAGTTCTCAGATTTTGGCAGACTGTGTGGCCGACTTCACACCGCCTTGATCCACGAGGTTGGGAAAGAATTATTGCTTGCCTCGGAGACTAGCTCGGGGTTCTGGACCCTATTCACTGACGGTGCTTCTAATGCGAAAGGGTCCGGGTTGAGAATCATATTAAAACCACCCACGAGTAATGTAATAAGGCGGTCTATTAGAACTGTGAAATTTACTAACAATGAAGCCGAATATGAGGCGATGATTGCAGGTCTAGAATTGGGTAAGAGCCTGGGGCCTGAGGTGATCGAAGCCAAGTGCGACTCCCTCCTCGTTGTTAACCAAGTCAACAGGATATTTTAAGTAAAAGAAGACCAGATGCGGAGATACTATTTGCAAGTAACATTATATCAGTTCAAGGAGTGGACAGTACAACATATACCCCGAGATTAGAATAATGAGGCAGATGTGTTGGCTAATCTAGGGTCGTCAATCGACTCCGATGAATTCAATTTCGGAGCGGTGGTGAAATTGATGAACTCGGTTGTTACACCCCATATTTTCGTACGTGAAAGTACGTTATAAGTATATTGATAGAAGCTAGGAAATGAGATGGTACATCCCGTATTTTTCGTATGTTAAAATTTCATCGTAAGCTAATCGACGTAAGTTCGAGAATGGGATTATTTCGAGATTATAAGCATTATGCTATTTCAAACAAGTGATGAGTAAATTCGTGAAGGTGAGAGGGTAAGCAATTCAAAGAAAATGAATTTTTGTCAAAATTTAACATGTTGGGATAAAATACGGCCCGAGCTAAAATACCCGATATTTATGGACTAGTGTCATATAAGGTACCACATGACCATGATAGTAGGGTACATAAAGTGTGTTAAAAGTGATTAGTATTTTAAGTAATTTGAGATAATTCTTAATTCTGTGGGTAATTGATTAATTATTCGATTAGTGAGGGATTTAATAAGTTAATTATGAAAATGAGGGAATTATTGGATAAACTTGGTAACCCCAACGTGGCAGCAACTCAATACATGTTTGGTGACTCTTTGCTTACATTATTTGATGGCATTTTAAGAGATTTGGGTGGCAAAATAATCCTTATTAAGTGGGAGCCACACGCATTCAATAAAAGGCTCCTATACTTTAGCATATATCAAATGCTAAAGTAAGATCTCCAAGAATTCAATAATATGAAGCTTTCATCTTTCAATAACGTGAGGTTGCATTATTCAATAACGTGAGCTTTCAAGAATTCAGTAACATAAGAATTCATGGATTTTCAAGAATTCAATAATGTAAGCTTTCATGGATCTTCAAGAATTCAAAAACGTGAGATTTCATAGCATCTTAAGCAACGTGAGATTTTGCAATTATAAGGGAGTACGGTGCAATCTTTCTCAAGAATATCAAACGGATTTTTCCCTACTTCGATCCGCCTTTACATGTTGTCGCAATCAACAGGTGTTAAAGGAATTGTCAAGAGAATCGGTTCAGGTATGTTAAGGCTATCCATTCTTTCTTTTTGGCATGATCCATACGATACAAACGAAACGAGCAAATGCACAACTTTCATAAATAACTCTCTTCATAGAAGTACTAGAAGTGCCTATGTTCTTGATTTTTCATGTGTCCTATTATTCTATCATTTGTTCATGGGTCTCAGAAAATACATAAGTTGAAAAAATGTTTACTTCATGATACTACTCAAGGCATAATGGTCTAATGACATCCCGAAAGATTTTATTGACGCACTTCTCATGCATTGCATTCGTTTACATAAAAACGTTTACTTCATGATACTACTCAAGGCATAGTGGTCTAATGACTTTCCAAATGATTTTATTGACGTACTTCTCATGCATTGCATTCATTTATATTAACCCATGATCAGACGGTGTTATATACGCATAAATATGTATATATATATATATATATATATATATATATATATATATATATATATATATAGGATACAGGAAAAGGTTACGGCGATATATATGCACCACCACCTGATCAGCTGGTATATGTTGATGATTTGCCCACCGTGGCCAAGTTGATATGATGGGATGCCCTTAGAGGCTTGATGATGTTATGAATGCATTTACCCATGCATGGTATGGCATTTATACGCATATGCATGACATTATAATATTAAGTAATTCACAGAGCTATTCAGATATACATGTTGAGTCTTTTACTCCATGTTTCTCTCATGTCTATTGTTTACTGATTTTTATTCCTTACATACTCGGTACATTATTTGTATTGACGTCCCTTTTGCCTGAGAATGCTGCGTTTCATNATTGCCGCCTCCTTGTTGATTGCCCCAATTGCCTTGAGGGCGCCATTGTTGATTTCCTTGATTTCCTCTATTTCCTTGGTAGTTATTGACATATTGGCACTCCTCACTTTGATAATCAAAAGACTCGTTCGAATATCCACCACCATCGTTGTTGTTGTCAAATTGGTCACCGCTACCTTAAGGTTGTTGCTGCCCTCTTTGTCTCCTTTTTAGCATAGAAACATTCTCCATTGCATTGACTTGGCGCGGGTTTTGTACTTGTTGCAATTGTGCCTTCGCCAACTGATTCATTGTTGTTGTAAGTTTGGCTATAGCTTGGCCGTGATCACTCAACTCCTTATGCAAATGGATGACCGTGGGGTCACCTTGGGGTACATTCGCTCGGCTTTGCCATGCCGATGAGGTGTCCGCCATTTCATCAAGTACATCACATGCCTCTTGGTAAGAAAGTTTCATAAAGTTCCCACCGGCCAATTGGTTCACAATGCATTGATTTGTGGTGTTGATGCCCCTATAGAAAGTCTGTTGGATCATCGCCTCAGTCATGTCGTTGTTAGGGCATTCCTTCACCATTGTTCTATATCGCTCCCAGATCTCATGCAATGGTTCCGTTGGCATTTGCTTAAAGGCTAGAATCTCATCCCGAAGAGCCGCCATATGACTTGGAGAAAAGAACTTGGCAATAAATTTATCCGCCAATTCATCCCATGTGGTGATAGAATGATTTGGTAACCTTTCTAACCAGTCCAACGCTTTGCCCCGAAGAGAAAACGGGAAAAGCCGCAATCTCAACGCATCCTCTGACACGTTTGTTTGTTTGCTGCCCCAGCAAGTATCTACGAACCCTTCAAGTGCTTGTATGCATTTTGGTCGGAGGCGCCCGTAAAATATCCCCTTTGCTCGAGCAAAGTCAACATGACATTTGTGATTTGAAAGTTCCCCGCCCGGATTCGGGGAGGAACAATGGCACTTGCGTAAGGAGGGTCTGGAATAGGATTGTTGTCATGTACATTAGCATTGGCATTTCGACCTTGCCGTGGTACTAGAGGTACCGGAAGCTCATCTTGCTCAACATCTTCAACCTCCTCCCCCGCCAAGGCATTGCCAAGAGGGTCATTTCCGTTGAGAGCCATGTGTACCTGATGGATCAACACAAACAAAATTAGTAAAAAGAAGGAAAGAGAAGCAAAACACAAAACTAGCTACACAAATAGTCAACACCGTAAGCTCCCCGGCAACAGCGCCAAAAAGTGATTAGGTCGCAGCGGACTCAACCTTAGGAAGAGTGGGCGCTAATACTTTTACCCAATAATGGTATCGGGGTCAATTTCCACAGGGAGCTAGAAAGGGAGTTGGATATTTGTTTAGCCTAGAATTACGTGTTTGCTTCTAATTGATCTTCTATCATTTTTGGGTTTTTGTGATTATCAACTACAATTTAACAACTACTAATTATAACTAAATTATGCTAAGATAGTAATCTAGGTTGTATGCAAGATAGAGAAAGACACTAGGGTCGTGGCATTTACCTAGGTGGTCAACTAACGGGTCGAGATTCCTAATACGAGAATAATGATTATGGGGCTTATGATATAACCGTTGCACGATAGCATTCACTCTCACACCTCTCGGTAGAAAGAGTGATTTTGCCCAATTGACTCTCTCGAGACCAATTGGGTAGGCTAACAAACCAAGCAACTTAGTGTTCAAGTTGGGTAATCACTCTCTCGAGGTCTTACCCGTTAATTGGGACTACCATTCTCATGGGTCCATCCCAATTCCTTGTTGGGTTAACTTTGGAGTCATAGACACTCTTTCTCAAGAAGAGTCAAGACTCACTAAGCTAGACTTAGTGTTTGCAACCACCAAATCCTAGTTAAAACATAAAATCAACCCAAATATCAAACACCCAACATCATTCAAGCACTAAACAATCACACCCATTAATTACCCACACTAGGGTTGAGCCACAACCCTAGCTAATGGGTTTAGCTAGACATAATAGCAACAGAAATTAAAGAAGAAGTAGATAAAACCAACATAATAATTAACTAGGAAGTTAATCTACACGAATTCACGTTAAAACAAGGTTAAAATGCCCAAAATAGGCTAAAACTTGAATCTCACGAGTGCTGCTGCTATCTGATGTCTAAAACTTAACCTAGAAATAATAAAATATTCTATTTATACTATGCCAGAAAAATCAAACAAAAATACCCCTGCGGGGCTGGCGCGGACCGCGCATAAATGCAGCGCGGCCGCGTAGGGGTCTTGGCCTTCTATCATTCACTTCTGGAACTGGGGACGCGGGCCGCACAAAGAAGTAGCGCGGCTGCACAGGCTAATGAGCGCGGACCGCACAATATTGAAGCGCGACCGCGTATACACCAGCGCTGACCGCGTAGAAATGAGCGCTGACCGCGCTTGGAGACTCCTGAAATGGGTGCTCTCTGAATCTCCTAGCGCGGCCACGCAACAAATCAGTGCGGTCCGCGCTAGGTCCTCCTGTCCCTACTTCAATGATTTTTGATACTTGAGCTGGTTTCACTCCGTTTCGAGCTGGTTCTTGACTTTCGTCATCTTATCGCTCAGACCTGCAATCAAGCGCACTTTGTAAGCATTCTGAGTCTATTTCATGACAATTCATACATAAGGCATAGGCAAGTATGGGCATAAAACGTGTTAAAATCACAGTTATCAGTCATCAAGCTAGTGACTCAGCTACCAGTAATCAGTGAAAAGGTCGTCCCATGGAACTACGGCCGAGTGACAGTGATGTACCAGGGAAAAGAAGTTAAGGAAGAAGTTTGTGAAACCCATGGACTGACTCGCTCGGGGAGATGCTTTGCTCCTGACAAGCTGAGAAAGGCCAAACTCACCAAAGATAATCCAGTATCAGTAAAGAAAGTTGTAACTGAAGAAGAGGCAGAAGAATTCTTGAAGAAGATGAAGGCACAAGATTATTCCATTGTAGAACAGTTGAGAAAGACCCCAGCGCAAATCTCTTTGCTTTCATTACTGATCCACTCAGATGAGCACCGCCAGGCATTGATGAAAATTTTGAATGAGGCCCACGTTCCCGATAAGATTTCTGTGAACCATTTAGAGAAAATAGCAAACAAGATTTTTGAAGTCAACAGGGTTAAGTTTTCTGATGATGAGCTGCCTTTGGAAGGCACTGAACATAATAGAGCACTCTACCTCACGGTGAAATGTGAAGACTCTGCGGTCAACCGAGTGCTAGTTGATAACGGGTCCAATGCAAACATTTGCCCTCTCTCCACCCTGGAAAAGTTAAAGGTGGATAGTGAGAGAATTCACAAGAATAGCATTTGCGTGCGAGGATTTGATGGAGGAGGCAAGGACACAGTTGGGGATATAGTGTTGGAACTGACAATAGGTCCGGTTGAATTCACTAGGAGTTCCAGGTTCTTGACGTGGCTGTCTCTTACAATCTCTTGTTAGGCCGACCCTGGATCCATGCAGCAAAGGCAGTGCCATCTACCTTGCACCAGATGGTTAAATTTGAGTGGGACAGGCAAGAGATTGTGGTGCATGGGGAAGATAGTTCGTGTAGTCTAGGTGATGCCATTGTGCCCTTCATAGAAGCTGAGGGTGACAAAGGCCCATGGGTTTATCAAGTCTTTGATACGGTATCGGTTGAAAAGATCCCGAAAGGGAAGTGTATTCCTGTGCCAAAAGTAGCTGCTGCATCCGTCATGGTTGCGTCGGAAATGCTGAAGAACGGATTTGTACCTGGAAAAGGCTTGGGTGCTTCTTTACAAGGCATCGTACAGCCCGTATCCCTTCCTGCAAACCTGGATACTTTTGGTTTGGGTTTCAAGCCCACTGCTGCAGACATAAGGCGAGCTAGAAAGATGAAAAAGAAAGCATGGACCCTTCCAAAACCCATCCCCCGTCTTTCCCGTTCCTTCGTCAGGCCTAGTACTAAGAAGCGCCTAGCAACAGCAATGCCCAGTGGTGTGGTTGATCCCGACAAGGAGCTGATTGAGAGGTTTGAAAAGCTGTTTTATGAGGTGAATGTGTTGGAGGCCGGAGAAGGTCCAAGCAAGGCAAATGTTCAGTCGTGGGGCCCCAGGCAAAGCTTAACAATTGGGAAGCAACTCCCCTTCCTACTCGGAGGGAGTCTTGGTAGTTAGTTTTGATTTCCTTTCAGTTTAATCTGGATTATTTCCAAGGTTGTAATTCGGATGCTATGTTCCGTCCGTTTGGATGAGTTAAACCTTGTTATCTTAAATATTAATGAAATGCAATTTTCCTCTTTTTCATTCCTGATAGTTTTTATTTTGTCTTTCTTTTCTTTCTTGTATAGTCCCTTTTACGCTGGTTTCAATGATATGTCATGCATGAGGAGTCTTCGGCCCAGTCTTAAATGCCAATCTAACTCAGACATAATAATACAAGAAATTGAGTGTGATGATGAAATAGAATATGATGATGAGGAAGCTTTTGAGGAAATCAGTAAAGAATTAAGCCATTTTAAAGAAAAACCCAAACCTAATCTGAATGACACAGAGGCAATCAATTTAGGGGATCAGGAGAATGTGCGGGAGACGAAAATAAGTGTCCATTTGGAACCTCAGCTCAGAGAAGAGATACTTAAAGCACTGTTTGAGTACAAAGATGTTTTTGCGTGGTCATATGACGACATGCCGGGTTTGAGCACCGGTTTGGTGGTCCACAATTGCCCACTGACCCAGCATGCCCTCTGTCAGCAGAGCTAAGGTATTAAACNNGCTATTCAGATATACATGTTGAGTCTTTTACTCCATGTTTCTCTCATGTCTATTGTTTACTGATTTTTATTCCTTACATACTCGGTACATTATTTGTATTGACGTCCCTTTTGCCTGAGAATGCTGCGTTTCATGCCCACAGGTCCCGATAGACAGGTCGAGAGTCCTCCAAGTAGGCGATCAGCTCAGCGGAAAATATTGGTGCACTCCATTTGCTCCGGAGTTGCTTGTTTGGTCAGTATGATTTAGATGTGTATTGTTTGGTATGGCGGGGCTCTGTCCCAACCTTTATGACAATTATGTATCCTTAGAGGCTTGTAGATAAATGTCATGTACGTAAAAGATTGTATGGCCTTGTCGGCCTATGTTCAGTGTACAAGTGGTTATTTTGGTCTTAGAGGCCCATATGTCTTATGTATAAGTTGGTATTACATGTTGGATTCTACCCATTTCACAGCAGCCTCTCCGGCTCAGTTATCTATGATACTATGATACGAAAAGATACTTTGTGTTGTTACACAGTTGAATAAGGTACCGGGTGCCCCTCGCGGACCATCGATTTGAGTTTTGACAAATGTGGTATCAGAGCAGTTCTGTCCTAGGGAGTCTACAAGCCGTGTCTAGTAGAGTCTTGTTTATGGGTGTAATGTACACCACTTTTATAAGCAGGAGGCTATAGGGAATTTAGGACTGTCACTCTTTCTTCTTACTCTAGATCGTGTGGTAGAGCTCATTTATAAGAATTCAAACTCCTAGCTTCTATTTTATCCATAATATGACGATACCTCCAGTTGGTAAGAGATTGAATGCGGATATGGAAGAGTTGAGTCAGAGGAACTCGATTTTTAATGAAGCTTATGATGAGAAAATGTAAGGTCTTTAGTAGATCATCTGTGTACTAAGACGTGTAAGCCTCTTGATAAGGAGCCTTAAGGCTGGAATATCTATCCACCCCTATGGTGACAGGCAATAAGAGATTCAGAAAATAGATACAAGTTTCAACAAGTAAAAGAAGCGAGATGAAGAAGGGTACGAGGCGCCTAGTTAATGAAGATTATCATTATTTACCATTCAGGAAGGGAGATATAAGCATCTTGAGTTACCTTCAACAGTAGTAGAGGTATGTACAATTGGTCACACCCATCTCATTTATGCCCTGTGGGGGCTAACAGAAGTAGTATAAGAAAAGGCAGGGTATCAGGATCTAGTTGGGGTTAGAGTAACACAAAATGATGGATGGATTGTTTGCGTTAGTTGACATTTCCGTGGGATATTTAAAATGTGTTAATGGATCTCTGTCACGCCCTGAGCCTGGGCCTGGACGTAACACGGCACTCGGTACCTAACTACATGTGACCGAGCGAACCAACTGGCTGGCTGAATCAATATGTGATATCATAACATACTGAATGCGGAAGATAAACTAACACATGCTGATATACTGAAAGTCTGGATGATATAAATCAAAGTGCGAAAATACTAAAACAAGTCTGGAACATATATGTAGCCAACATTGCTTAATATGAAAAGCCTGAGACTCTGTCTAACTGTTACTCTAGTCTACGAAGCCTCTAATGAAGTACTGAGAACACTAACTGTTTGAAAATACTGAAGACTGTAGTAATGAAAATGCCCCGAAAGAACTGGGGATCACCAAATAGCTGGTACGAGAATTCTAGCGCTCTGAATCATCAACCTGTAAATCATTACCTGCATGTGAGATGCAGGCCCCGGGCAAAAGGGACGTCAGTACATCAACTGAAAGAAAGAATTATAAATGCTGAAACTGAAACTGAGATGATAACTATTGATAATTGATAACTGAAATGATAACTATCAAAACTGAACTGAAATGATAACTGAAGTGATAACTGATAACTGATAACTGATAACGGATAACTGATAACTGAAGTAATAACTGATAACTGATAAGTGATAACTGATAACTAAACTGAACAAAGGAAGTAAGGATATGAATACTCCCTCTTCTAAATGATGAACAACCTGTTTATCTGAATAAGCTACGGCCTCGGGCCCAATACATATGTGCACATGCTACGGCCTCAGGCCCAAGTATACGTATACATAACTATGGCCTCAGGCCCAAAAATGCATAAAGCATAAACTACGGCCTCATGCCCAAACATGCATAAAGCATAAACTACGGCCTGAGGCCCAAACATGCATAAAACATAAACTACGGCCTCAGGCCCAAGTATGCATAAAGCATATAAACTACGGGCTCAGGCCCAAATACAACTGTTCAACATTCAGGAACTGAGAATCAAACTGCAATACATGATAGTGAAATACTGAATCACACTGAGTTACATGATACTGGAATACTGGATACACTGAGTTACATAATACTGGAATACTGAATAGGACTAGACTGAGACATGTATTCTTGAACTGATTATGAACACTGAAACTTCAACTGTTTATGGCATACTGAGTAATCTATTCTAAGACTCGGGGGAATAACATCCTAGTCTATATTGAATACGCACTGAGCTCACAACGTTCAGAATGAAAGTCATGAACGAGTTATGAAGCTAGAGAATAGAAGTTCTACAACTATTCAAGGAACTAGGCTTAACTATATTTCTGAGGCAATTGGTAACGTCGTAAAAGAAACGTAGTGTAGGGAGAATCATTAAAATTCCCAAACATAGAGAGTTAGCTTCACATACCTTAACTTCCTGCTCTTGAGCGTAATACAACATGTGCCAACCCTTTCAACTTTAATCTATATCAATACAAGTCAAAGGGATTCCATATTAGCAATAATTCTCATGTTTTGGTCACTTAAGAATTTTCTCAAACACTTTGTGACATAAAGCTTCATAGTCCATATTAATGGTGTTTCTACACCCAACAAGCCATTCTCTTGATCCTAGATAAATTCTAAAATCTCAAATTTCTTATAATCAATGTCATTCTTCTTCACCCATAAGATAAACTACACCTTTAACCAATAATCAAAAATCAATAAGCCAAACCTATAATTGTTCATGCTTTTCTATCAACTCATATCTCATGAACTAGGGTTTATAATCATTAAATCAATGCTAGAGTCAATTAGAGGGTGAAGATATTACCTTCTTCACGTTCAATCTTCTTGAATTCGAGTTCTAGGGTTCCTTCTCTCAACAATGATGCCCCAATCAAATATCTAATGATTTGGAGGGTTTACCCATGTTAATAAGATGTTAGAAAATTGAAATTAACTTAGAATCACCATTAAAACTTACCTTGGATGGTGGAAGGACCCTTAAGGAGTTAGGTTTTTGAGAGTTCCCCTTTCTAGAGCAAGTTTTTTATGTTTTGGGGCTGTGGGGGATGAAAAATGGCTTTAAAACGACCCTCCATGAGTGCGCCCGTGCACCTGAAGACCTGCCCGCGCTACTGACCGCGCAAAACGGCAGTAACACTGCCTCAAAATTAGTGCGGTCGCGCTATGGGCGCGCTACCGGGTACGCATATTGCATACTATTATGTAAATTGCGCATAACTTTTTGCACAAAGATCCGTTACGGATCCATAATATATTGTTGGAAAGCTGTTTCAATGACCTATAACTTTCATGCTTTGTGTTGTCCCAAATTCGTTACACATTTTTACTAAACTCTGCTGGAAGACAGACCTTCTGCAAACTTAGTCGATTTTGTCAAATCTTATGCACCTCACTTTCCATCTTGATTTTGAAACAACTATTTTCTCCCATATTCATCCCTCTAGGACTTCATATGTCTAAAATATCAAATTAATACCCATTTAACATATCCACACCTAGTCCAAATGTAAGGGGTGTTACATTATCTCCCCCTTGGGATCATTCGTCCTCGAATGATTGTTCTGACTGTAACTTCTGCTAATTCTTGACCTTAAACGGTCTGGTGGAAACATGAACTTTCATTAACACTTGTATACTAAACTGAATGAATACATGATTACTGAACTGTTGCGATACTGAACTGAATGACTACTGCATTGACTGAATACTGGTCTGCCATGGATACGTGAATACTGAACTAACATAGGTATATGAATAATGAACTGGCACGAATATTTGAGTAATCTGAGTACTAAGCTGGCATGAATGTCTTAGTATTGGACTAACATGAGTAGCTGAGAATTGAGCTGACATTAGTATCTGAGTACTGAACTGACATGAGTATCTGAGTACTGAACTGACATGAGTATCTGAGTACTGAACTGACATGAGTATCTGGGTACTGAACTGACATGAGTATCTGAGTACTGAACTGACATGAGTATCTGGGTACTGAACTGACATGAGTATCTGAGTATTGGAAACTTGAATGTTATAACATGATACGTGAAATACTGGTTGTATCACTGCTAATTCTGGTGGCAACTCCAACTTATAAGCTATTTGACCGATCTTTTGTAGGATCATATACGACGTGATATATTTGGGACCGAGCTTTTCTTTCTTCCCAAATCTCATAAAGCCTTTCATAGGCGAAACTTTCAGAAACACCCAATCATCAACTTGGAACTCTAACATCTTCAAACGCTCTTGAATCAACTTACTTTCTTTATAGTCTGATAGACCAAATTTGGTCCCAACAACTCCTCCTCACCAACTTTGGACCAACCTATTGGCGATCTACACCTTCGCCCATACATAGTCTCTCACAATGCTATCTTGATACTAGAATGGTAGGTGTTATTATGAGCAAGGTCAATGAGAGGTATGTGATCATCCCAATTACTTTTAAAATCAAGGACATATCCTCAACTGTTTGAATAATGCGCTCTGCCTGGCCATCTTTCTGAGGATGAAAAACTTGTGCCTAATCCTTTCTGAAGAACTTCTAAAAGTTCATTTTAAACTGAGCACAATAATCCGAAATGACGGACAACGGAGTCCCATACATAAGACGATTTCCTGAATGTACAACTTGGTATAATCTTCTACTGAATCTGTAGTTTTTTTTCCCGGCAAGAAGTGTGCTAACTTGGTAAGTCGTTTTACAATCATCCAATCAAATCATGCTTTTAAAATGAGCAAGATAATCCTGATATAAATTTCATATTTACCATCTCCACTCAAAATATGTGTATTCTGTGATAAAACACTAGGCTTTCTGCTGCTCGACATTCACTTGCTGACAATTCGGACAATTGGCCACAAAGTCTGCGACGTTCTTTTTCATGTCGTTCAAGCAATGAATCTCCTTGGTCATGATGCATATTTGGGGAACCTGGATGGAAAGAATACCTGGAATTATAGACTTCTAACATGATCTCCCTCTTTAAGTCCATCTATGTCTGGAACACACAATCTGTCTTGGTACCTCAAAGTACCATCATCTCCCCCTTATTCAAAAGCCATCATTTTATACTTGTGAATCTCCTTAATAACTGCAACACCTAGGGATCATCACATTGTTTCTCCTTCTCTTCAGCTACTAATGAGGAACACGTCCTGTTCTAGACAACAACTCCGTCATCTTCGGAGTCCGAAGTCGAACTCCTATCTTGGTTGGTGAACTTCTTTCACCAGAGTTCTCTTATCAACCTCAATCATAAGTTATACTTCTCACACTTTATCTTCTTAAGCACTTCCTGAAAACACTTATAGCATTATTGTGACCTAAGTCTTTGACATGTACTCTAAATTTTAGAGTCCCGTGCAATGGCACTACCCTCATAACACACAAATAGGCATGATTTTACAGCTTTTTTGTGATCACTTTGTCATCAATAACTAAGCTCAGTGATCATTCTACTCACTTTGTGTTTCTTACATATGCTAGACATATTCCTTGTGGCAATTATACAATTCTCCCTCATTACCGAACTGATTTTCTTTTTCATATCCCATGCTAACTATTCGGGTTTCAAATCTCTAACTGGATTTAGTGAAATCACCCCTTAGACCAAAGGTCTTATACTTGTGGATCCTTCTCTTTTCGTTGGGATTCAAATAACTTTCCTTATTTTCTGCAATTACTTCTGAGAAATCTTTCTTACTAGGAAAAACTAAATTATTCACTTAGCTTAACTCTATTCACACTGCCAAAATTGGGGAAACCCCATTTCAATAATTCCTAAAGGCTATTCTTCTATAGTTTGTGCTCTCACTGCTAGCTGATTTTTTTTCCACTGCCACTGTACTTCGGGTTTAACTTAAACTCTTTGGGTTCTAACACGCGTTCGGTATTTCAAGTTGTCATCCACTTACTATAGTTAGCCTGGCTAAGCAGATCAAATTGTACCTCTACTAGCTCTGCTGAAATTGCTAATTCACTGTATCAACTCAAACATACTAACTATTCTTTTACTAACTACCTGCTAGCGTCATGTGTTCATGTTCTGCTTTGAATAACTAAAGTGAAGCATAAGGTTATTTCTAATTTCCCTCATCATCCGACCCTATTCTATGGTCACATACTATCTTTTTTTTCTAAACTATGTGCATAGATCACACTTAGGGAATTCATCTGTCTTAAACAAAATTAGAATATCTAACCCCAAACTTTCTGTATAATACAAAATCATATCATACTATAAACATCCGCGGTAATCACTTAGTCACATAACTTAAGGGGGAACTGCCATATCTTTTATCTTACATCAATAGCTGCTTCTTATAGTAGCTTACTAACGTGGTACTTCTAGTTCTGATTTGAACAAATCTAAGCAACTTAGAATCATTCCCTGAAATTCACTATTGGCTGTTCTTGGTTCTCATTGCATACATCATATCTCCTAGTCATTTGCATGAGTTCTATGAAAAATACATCTCTAATAATAAATATCGTTTCTGACTCCTAGGTATTTTACCCTTAGGCTCTTTTCTGTCCAAACTATAGTGACCAATGTTAGGGTCTGACATCTGAACTATCATCATCCTGCATGTGACTCCACTTGCAAGAATTAAAAGAAATTATTCTCTGAGGTCAAACACATACGATTACGATATACAAACTTATCCTTCAGAGTATACCATCATCTGATAAATCACTTCCTGCGCCATCCGGTGAGTCTTGGTCTTAATCCAAACCTAAAAGATGCGAATGTTTCACTATAATCACCGTTACTTACATTTTCTTTGAGAATCCATATGCATCACTGTATACTCACAAGTCACCAGAAATTTTGATACACTGAAAATTGGATATTTGGTAAACATAAAACTGAATACTGGCGCACTGAATAACCATAAACTTGCTAACTGAAAGACTGTATAACTGGTAATTGAGGTAAACTGATAGTAATAAGACATGATAACTGCTTTTGTACTTTCTGATAAGGTTATGCTCTAATCTGTACTACTATCCATTGCATCGCACTTTTAACATCCTCTCAAGTCTTATATTTACCAACCTGTACTCCATAATTATACCCCAATGAACAATTATCCTCTCTAGGACCTTAGGTTTCTCCTGCGCGTTGCTTGGGAATCCAATGCGTTTGGAATTCGATAGGAAGAGAAGGTTTATTGCTCTAAGCTTCAGGGCACGATCTAGAGTAGAAAGAAATGAGACAATACTGGATGTCTTGGTAGTTTACCGTTTATGTGAGTGGCGGGCACACACATATAAAGAAAACTCCACTAGACACGGCTTCATAGACTCCCTAGGACTCTTGAACCTGGTGCTCTGATACCAAGCTTTGTCACGCCCCGAACCTGGGCCTGGACGTAACACGACACTCGGTGCCTAACTACATGTGACCGAGCGAACCAACTGGCTGGCTGAATCAACATGTGATATCATAACATACTGAATGCGGAAGATAAACTAACACATGCTGATACACTGAAAGTCTGGATGATATAAATCAAAGTGCGGAAATACTAAAACAAGTCTGGAACATATATGTAGCCAACATTGCTTAACATGAAAAGACTGAGACTCTGTCTAACTGTTACTCTAGTCTACGAAGCCTCTAATGAAGTACTGAGAACACTGACTATTTGAAAATACTGAAGACTATAGTAATGACAATGCCCCGAAAGAACTAGGGATCACGAAATAGCTGGTACGAGAATCCTAGCGCTCTGAATCATCAACCTGTAAATCATTACCTGCATTGTGAGATGCAGGCCCCAGGCAAAAGGGACGTCAGCACATTTGAATTGTACTGGTATGTAAAGCAACTGAAAGAAAGAATTATAAATGCTGAAACTGAAACTGAGATGATAACTGAGAATTGATAATTGATAACTTAAATGATAACTATCAAAACTGAACTAAAATGATAATTGAAGTGATAACTGATAACTGATAACTGAAGTAATAACCGATAACTGATAACTGAAATGATAACTGATAACTGAACTAAACAAAGGAAGTAAGGATATGAATACTCCCTCTTCTGAATGATGAACAACCTGTTTATCTGAATAAGCTACAACCTCGGGCCCAATATATATGTGCACATGCTACGGCCTCAGGCCCAAGTATACGTATACATAACTACGGCCTCAGGCCCAAAAATGCATAAAGTATAAACTACGGCCTCAGGCCCAAACATGCATAAAGCATAAACTACGGCCTCAGGCCCAAACATGCATAAAGCATAAACTACGGCCTCAGGCCCAAGTATGCATAAAGCATATAAACTACGGCCTCAAGCCCAAATACAGGTGTTCAACATTCAGGAACTGAGAATCAAACTGCAATACATGATAGTGAAATACTGAATCACACTAAGTTACATGATACTAGAATACTGGATCACACTGAGTTACATAATACTGGAATACTGAATAGGACTAGACTGAGACATGTATTCTTGAACTGATTATGAATACTGAAACTTCAACTGTTTATGGCATACTGAGTAATCCATACTAAGACTAGGGGGCATCAAACCCAAGTCTATATTGAATACGCACTGAGCTCACAACGTTAAGAATGAAAGTCATGAACGAGATATGAAGCTAGAGAATAGAAGTTCTACAACTATTTAAGGAACTAGGCTTAACTATATTTCTGAGGCAATTGAGTACGTCGTAAAAGAAATGTAGTGTAGGGAGAATCATTAAAATTTCCAAACATAGAGAGCTAGCCTCACATACCTTAACTTTCTGCTCTTGAGCGTAATACAACATGCGCCAACCCTTTCAACTTTAATCTATATCAATACAAGTCAAAGGGATTCCATATTAGCAATAATTCTCATGTTTTGGTCACTTAAGCATTTTCTCAAACACTTTGTGACATAAAGCTTCGTAGTCCATGTTAATGGTGTTTCTACACCCAACAAGCCATTCTCTTGATCCTAGATAAATTCTAAAATCTCAAATTTCTTATAATCAATGTCATTCTTCTTCACCCATAAGATAAACAACACCCTTAACCAATAATCAACAATCAACAAGCCAAACCTATAATTTTTCATGCTTTTCTATCAAACCCATCAACTCATATCTCATGAACTAGGGTTTATAATCATTAAACCAATGCTAAAGTCAATTAGAGGGTGAAGATATTACCTTCTTGACGTTCAATCTTCTTGAATTCGAGTTCAAGGGTTCCTTCTCTCAACAATGATGCCCCAATCAAATATCTAATGATTTGGAGGGTTTACCCATAACTTAGAATCACCATTAAAACTTACCTTGGGTGGTGGAAGGACCCTTAAGGAGTTAGGTTTTTGAGAGTTCCCCTTTCTAGAGCAAGTTTTTTATGTTTCGGGGCTGTGGGGGACGAAATATGGCTTTAAAACGACCCTCCATGAGCGCGCCCGCGCACCTGAAGACCTGCCCGCACTACTGACCGCGCAAAACGGCAGTAACACTGCCTCAAAATTAGCGCGGTCGCGCTATGGGAGCGCTACCGCGCGCATATCGCATACCTTTCTGTAAAATGCACATAACTTTTTGCACAGAGATCCGTTCGGGCTCCATAATATATCGTTGGAAAGCAATTTCAATGATCTACAACTTTCGTGCTTTTTGTTTTCCCAAATTCCTTACACATTTTCACTCAACTCTGCTGGAAGACAGACCTTCTGCAAACTTAGTCGATTTTGTCAAATCTTATGCACCTCACTTTCCATCTTGATTTTGAAACAACTATTTTCTCCCATAATCATCCCCTAGGACTTCATATGTCTAAAATATCAAATTAATACCCATTTAACATATCCATACCTAGTCCGAATGTACGGGGTGATACAATCTCCTAGTGAGACACCCAGATGGTGCACTCTAGGATAGTACAGCTAGATATGAATACTAGAATGTTCAAAGATAGGCACTGAAAGGTATAAATATTCTCTTAGTATGGCTTCTGTCCCTAGTAGAGCGAGAATGCTGGACAACCCGAAGAGCCAATGAATGAAGTAAGGGGTGCTAAAAGCAAAAGAATGTCTTGTTGAAGTTTTCAAAAGAAAGTGATAGGCAGAAATATTAAGAGGGAAATAAGAAGAGAGATAGGTAAGCATTATGAGTAAGATGTGATACATGGATCACAACGGTAAATAAAAGAAATGACAATATTGCAGAGTCTATAGTCAGGTGAAGGAAGAGGTGAGAGGTGACAGGCCTTGAGACAACAAAAGAATATAGGCCATAAAGTCATATCCTCATTTCGAGAAATAAGTTCATGACTCCAACGTGACTATCAAAAGGGAGAGTTAGACCCCAGAGTAATAGAAATCAGTATGGGTTGGGGAATAAGATAAACCAAACATGGATTCGGGACTGAGTGATTTGATAGTGATCGACATCATGAGAATTTCATATTGCATTCAGGCGATAATAGAATGGACAACAGAAGAATAAACTTTAAAAGGTTATTCAGGAAGACGCTTTCCTAAAGCAAGCAATGTGAGCAAAGTTAAGCTTAAGGGTCTGTATGTGTCACTTATACTAAGTGTTACCCTCTCAAGTAAGGAATTTCGTTATCCTTGGTGCAAAAGGATTACCGCAAGGCGAGTAAGGGTCATCGATGATGTGAAAAGACGCCAAAGATGAAGAGGTAAAACAACTATACGTAGATCATCACAACACTAAATCTTAGTACTCCCCTAAAGAGGGGAATATGGAATGATGTGACATTAAGTCAGAATTATGTGATACTAGTAACTATGGAATGGTAAGGAAGAATGCGATAACAAAAAGAATGAGAAAGGAATGAGATTGCACTTATTCAAATCCTACAGATATGCTACGACTCCAGAATATTATGCAAGCACGATGTCAATGAGAGAAAGTAAGGGTTCCGGCCTGGGATATTTTTGATAAATAAGGAGCCAGTGCGAGAGGTAAGTTAAGATAAAAGAAGTAACCCAATAATGATTACGCGGAATACTAATATGAAAATGGGCCAACGAGTAGTCAATAGTTGATTCAGGAAAAGCCTAGTTATGGCTAGACAAGAGGATACAAACAAATCAACAGATCGTGCAAGATAAACATAGCGAACCCCAACATGAGGAATTTAGTCTCGCAGATATGACATCATAACCTTGAGAAATATTAAGATAGGAGTTGGGGTAGTAAAGGTACCGTATGAGTGTTACGGAGATAAAAGAGAGTGCCATTGGGAAGACAATCAAAATATCAGCTCAGAAGCAACCCTACGAGCACAAGGGCATGAAGGTAATTAAGTAAGGATAATTACAAGTAAGAAAGAACATCAAAAATTCTGCCGGATAGACAATGTAATAGGCTCGTAGCCTTGCAAGAATCAGAGGGTCCTCCCTAAGTAGTACCATAAAAGACTAGCTGATGAAATAAGGAAGAAGGCTTCAACCTAAACACAGTGACCTAAAGAGGAAATGGTCATATAATAACAGTCTCACAACAACATTGTATGCACTCCATAAGAAGGTGGCACCTACAGTGGCTAATGAATGTGGAGTAAAATCAGAAGTGATACTCAAGATCATATGAGTTGTATGGAATTCCAATATATGTGGGCACTAAGATAAGCTAAGTATGCACGCAACAAGGGGACAGAAAGACCAGGAAAAGTAATTGCTTACGTTTAAAGAAAGCTGAGATGGAACGAAAGGAATTATTTGATCAATGATCCAGAGTTGGTTACGTTATAAACGCTCTTAAGAGTTACGGAGTATTATCCATGCAACATATATGTTGACAATCATGCAGCTGTAGAAGGTTCTGGTATAAGTTAAAAGGAAGAATTGATCCCGGGTCATAGACAAAGGATTAAAATGTTAAAAGATTGTATCATGGATATTCCATAGTGCCCATGAAAGGCTAAAAGTAATAACTAACACCATGAGCCGCAGATCGGAAGATAGCTTAAGCCTACATAAAGGTTGATCGGAGGAAAGAGGAAACTAAAGAGTTACATTAACTAAGTAAATCGGGAGTTTGATTATTGAATCCAGAAAATTATGGACATAGTGAGTGAGAACATTGCAGGATCACTCTTAATATCAGAGGTACAAGAGAGACAATACAGTAGCCATATTTTATAACGGCTCTACGATAATGCAGTTAGAAGTGTAACAGCCTCATAAGAAGTCAGTATGAAGCTCTCATCGAATCATGTAAAGAGGTGCAAGTATTATAATAGAAGTTCAAGTTGTGGATGTGAAATATACCTATATGGAAGAGAGGTCATGAAAGAGATAGAAGATTTAATGTGAGATTTTAAGGTAAGTAAGGTAAAGGTGAACAACGTACGAGATACTCAAAATGCAGAAGGTTGTAAATAGTCTTTAATTCGGACAAAAGGCTAGAGGCGCTGGGATTCAGTATCCAGGAATGATAGCGGCAGTGTCAGTGGCATATTTTCTAGCCTGTGGTTTCTACGTACCGAGAGATCTAGCCAAGAGAGTAAAAAAGAGTTAGAAACGATACGATGTCTCGCTTGATGTTCCAGAATGACACAAGGAAATCTATGGTGCAAGTAAGTTGAAAGGAGGTTGCGAGTATTATAAATATATATGTATAGGTCGCAAGCTAAAGTATAGTAATCGACAAGGTTTTATGACTGGAGTAAGGATAAGAAAGGGCGAGTGAGGAGGTGACAAGAAATATATAAGTCCTTAGGATTAAGCCCATGAAAACAAGAGAGATAATGGTTTCTCTAAGTTATAGAAAGCTCAGTATAGCCTGAATGAACTCAAAGGAGTTTAAGACTAGTAGCATTTAGAAGAGATGGAATGCTACTCTGGTAGTAGAATGAGGGTGTAACTGGGATAGATGAAGGATAACGTTAGGGCCTTCGATTGACTGATGATTTGAAGAGATTTCATGAATTGTACAGGATTAAAATGCCCACGTAAGTGAGTCACATTGGGATGCTATAAAGTACAGTTAATGAAGTACAGTATCGCTGCAAAGTGGATCAGGAAAATCACTTCGAATATTCCTCGATGCAACGTAAGCCCTAGTGGCAATGTTTTACGTAAAAAGTTTCAAGATATCAGCGGTAGATTGTAGATCAACATTGAGGTAAATCAACAATGAATGGATAGAAGTTACAATGTACGAAATGAGATATGGCAATATTCGTAAGTTCGACAAAGTACCGGCCGAAGAACTTCAATACACCTATAGATGCCCAGAGGGACATCTTATCAAGTTCTGTATATGTTTCCAAAGTGAGGCCTAAAGATTGGCCAAAAGCTGAAGGCAAGAGTCGCATAGGAGCACATGCAAGGAAAAAGTCCTACAGGCTGCATGGTAGAAGGTAGCAAGAGTTACGAGATTGGAAGAATTCCGACCACAGACCGTGGTGTGAGAAAGAGGCCTAAAGGGGGGAATGCCCTGGCCTTTGAATTTATTCAAAGAATAATTGCCTAAATGGAAAGGAGCATATTAAAGTATTCGGAAAACATAAGTTATGAAAATGATAAGTGCATCAGTCAACATTCTAGGACGAAAGTTCCAAACGAGGAATGGTGTTACACCCCATGTTTTCGTACGTAAAAGTACGCCATAAGTAAACTGATAGAAGATCGGAAATGAGATGGTACATCCCGCATTTTTGTATGTTAAAATTTTGTCGTAAGCTAATCGACGTAAGTTCGAGAATGGGATTATTTTGAGATTATAAGCATTATGCTATTTCAAACAAGTGATGAATAAATTCGTGAAGATGAGAGGGTAAGCAATTCAAAGAAAATGAATTTTCGTCAAAATTTAACATGTTGGGATAAAATATGGCCCGAGCTAAAATACCCGGTATTTATGGACTAGTGTCATACAAGGTACCACATGACCATAATAGTAGGGTACATAAAGTGTGTTAAAAGTGAGTAGTATTTTAAGTAATTTGAGATAATTTTTAATTATGTGGCTAATTGGTTAATTATTGAATTAGTGAGAGATTTAATAAGTTAATTATGAAAATGAGGGAATTATTGGATAAACTTGGTAACCCCAACGTGGCAGCAACTCAACCCATGGTTGGTGACTCTTTGCTTACATTATTTGATGGCATTTTAAGAGATTTGGGTGGTAAAATAATCCTTATTAAGTGGGACCCACACCCATTCAATAAAAGGCTTCTATTCTTTAGCATATATCAAATGCTAAAGTATGATCTCCAAGAATTCAATAATATTAAGCTTTCATCTTTCAAAAACGTGAGGTTGCATTATTCAATAACGTGAGCTTTCAAGAATTCAGTAACGTAAGATTTCATGGATTTTCAAGAATTCAGTAATGTAAGCTTTCATGGATCTTCAAGAATTTCAAAACGTGAGATTTCATAACATCTTAAGTAACGTGAGATTTTATAATTATAAGGGAGTATGGTGCAATCTTTCTCAAGAATATCATACGGATTTTTTCCTACTTCGATCCGTCGTTACGTGTTGTCGCAATCAACGGGTGTTAAAGGAATTGTCATGAGAATCGATTCAGGTATGTTAAAGCTATCCCTTCTTTCTTTTTGGCATGGTCCATACGATACAAACGGAACGAGCAAATGCACAACTTTCATAAATGACTCTATTCATAGAAGTACTAGAAGTGCATATGTTCTTGATTCTCCATGTGTCCTATTATTCTATCATATGTTCATGGGTCTCAGATAATATGCAAGTTAAAAAAAAGTTTACTTCATAATACTACTCATGGCATAATGGTCTAAGACATTCCGAAAGATTTTATTGACGTACTTCTCATGCATTGCATCCATTTACATTGACCAATGACCAGATGGCGTTATATACGCATAAATATCTATATATATGTATATGAGATACGGGAAAAGGTTACGGCGTTATATACGCACCACCACCTGATCAGCTAGTATACGCAGATGATTTGCCCACGGTGGCCGAGATGATATGATGGGATGCCCTCAGAGGCTTGATGATGTTATGAACGCATTTACCCATGCATGGTATGACATTTATACACATATGCATGACATTATAATATTAAATGATTCACAGAGCTATTCAGATATACATGTTGAGTTTTTTACTCCATGTTTCTCTCATGTCTATTGTTTACTGATTTTCATTCCTTACATACTCGGTACATTATTTATACTGACGTCCCTTTTGCCCCGGGGACATTGCGTTTCATGTCCGCAAGTCCCGATAGACAGGCCAAGAGTCCTCCAAGTAGGCGATCAGCTCAGCGGAAGATGTTGGTGCACTCCATTTGCTCCGGAGTTGCTTGTTTGGTCAGTATGATTTAGATGTGTATTGTTTGGTATGGTAAGGCTCTGTCCTGACCTTTATGACAATTATATATCCTTAGAGGCTTGTAGACAAATGTCATGTACGTAAAAGATTGTATGGCCTTGTCTGTCTATGTTCAGTGTACAAGTGATTATTTTGGTCTTAGAGGCCCATATGTCTTATGTATAAGTTGGTATTACATGTTAGATTCTACCTATTTCACGGTAGTCTCTCCGGCTCTGTTATCTATGATAGTATGATACGAAAGATACGTGTGAGTACGTGATTTTTGCCACGCTTAAATTACTCCTACAAAATTCCTTAGAATTAGGATTTCTCTTTATTATTGAATTTTTAGGAATTAATTGCACGATTTTGTGTCTTGTTTGTATTTATGTGTGCGTTTTAGGTGCCATAATTCATTAAAAGGGTACAAAAATAGTGCATTCGCATTTAGAATTTAATTTTATATTTTTAGTTTTACTAGTTAATTAATATTACTAAAATAAGAGAAAAATAACAAAAATAAATCTATTACATTTTTGTTCCTTTAATTTCACTTTTTGTTTAATTTTTCTCTTAAAATTAGGATATAGTTAGTTTGAGGAAATTAATTGGTTTAATTTTAGTCTACTCCATGTTTTTGCTTTTAACACAAAAAATAAAAATAAAAAATGAAATTGAATGGAATAAAAGAAAGAAATGAGTTGAAAAGAAAATAAAAGAAAGAAAGAAGATCTGACTTGGGCTTTAGCCCCTTCAATTCGATGGCCCAAACCAAAAATCCCCAAAAACCGTTCAAAATGGCCCAAACCCAAAATCCTGATCCGGTCCAGCCCCCCCCCTCCCCCTGCAAAACGACGCCGTTTTGGCGTCAATCGATCCTGTCCGTCCATTCCCCATGATCAAACGGTCCAGATCCATCCAAGAAAATTACATAAAAATGTAATAAACCCTCAATAATTTTAGAGGCAACCCTCCATCTTCCTCGTACTCACCGTCGTCCACCCCTGTCACCACCATCCCCACCGTGTCTCCGCCGTCCTCCGCCTGCCGAAAATCGCTTCCGCCGGCGGCGATGCTCCAAATCCGCCCAAAATTATACCCCTGAATCCTCTCTCTCTCCTCTTTCTAACCCCCAAAACCATCTCCCTCAAATCATAACCAATCTTCTCGAATATTAGATCGAAAATCCGGCCAAAACCTCAACTCTTCCAAGTTCA
This sequence comes from Nicotiana attenuata, assembly GCF_001879085.1. Classification (NCBI taxonomy): domain Eukaryota; kingdom Viridiplantae; phylum Streptophyta; class Magnoliopsida; order Solanales; family Solanaceae; genus Nicotiana; species Nicotiana attenuata. The sequence goes on from NW_017675793.1 coordinate 47,432, forward strand.
ACCAAATTCACACCCTATATTCCCCTAACCTCTCTCTTCCCCAATCCCAAACTGGAATTCTTCAAATCCAAACGAAACCCCTTCAATTTTAGATCTAGGGTTTTCAAAGTTTAACCAGTTTTGGAATTTCAAGAATTCGGATAATTTTTAATTAATGTTATAGGTTTTATTTTGACAAAATAAACATATAGCATTAATTAAAAATTAATTTCGAAAATCAATCAAGTTGAAGAACAAAAATCAGTAAGTTTTCGTTTGATTCTGTTTTGATTTCATTTTGGTTCAATATTTGTTTCATTCTGCTCTTGTAATTGTTTTTTTAGTTTAATTTTCTTTGATTTGTTTAAATCCTGTCTTAGTAGTGTTAGGTATTAGTTTAATTTTCGTTTTGAACCTGTTTTGATACATGTTTGTTTCAATTTAGTGTTCATTGCTATAGTCTTTAATTCCTTGTATATGTTTAGTCGATTTTGTTTAAATATTGCTTGAGTTTAATTCTTCAGTTAGTTTTAATTACTTTAGTTTAGTTTAGTTTAATCAGTAATTGTTTTTAGTAAATCCTTAGTTCAGTGTTTGGTTTTAACTAGTTATTTAGGCTTAGCTTAATTGGTTTGGATATAGCTGAACTTTCATTTTCTTTGAATAGTTAACCATAGTTGACTTTAACTAGGGTAAAAAGGGGGCTGGTTTGGTTGAATAGAACAGTAATTTTAGAATGAATAAAGGGTAATTTGGGTACTTCAAAGGTAAAGAATCTTGTAGTAACAAACTAGAACACCCTAGACTCTTCTAGAATAGGGCCTTAGTGTACATTGCAGTAGTTTAGTGGGGTAACTTGAGCAACAAGTCAGAAAATAAGGGATTATTTGGGTAAAACTGAAAATAAAAAGAGGGAAAAAATGGGTAAGGAAGACTGGAAGCTTCCCCTGAAATTTGCCTATAAAAGGCACATCCCATGCCTTTATTTACGAGGGTTTCAGCCTCTAAATTCCCCCCAAAATCCATTCTCTGCAGATCTGAGTTTCAAAGTTTGAATTTCAAATCCAAATTCTAGATCTAGTTCTTAAAAAAAACCAAAAACAACAAAAAATCTTGAAAAAATCAAAAAAACACTGTTCCATTGAAAAGCTTTAGGTTAATTTCGATTTCTAGTTAATTAATCCACATCTTCTAGTTCACAATCTGATGGCTGAGGTTTCAGAGGTTTACAAGACTGATTTCGAGTGATTTTGAGTCCAATTAAGCTAGTTTGAGTTGAATTTTTGTCTGCTGGAAGTTTCAGAGGTGTTTTGTGTTCATTTTCAAGTTTATTTGGGTTATTTTGGTGCTGTTCTGGGTGATATATCAGTCCTGCTTGATTTTAAACATTTCTATAATCACTGGTTTACTTCTGGACTGGCTGATTCTGTTTTCTGGGCTGTTGTTACTCGTCTTTCGATTGCTGCTGCTCATTATTGTCTTAGCTGACCTCTTCTCCTCCATTTCTATTCTATTTCCAGGTATTTTCTCATGCTCAAGTGATGCTGAAGATTACCTTCACCTGTAGACAATAAATTTGAAGTATAAATGATAAAGAAATGCATGCTTACACCTGAACTCTTACCGTTATTGCTTAGTTTAGAAATTTCGTGTGATTGATTCATTTGAACCAGAATTTCAGTTGTATTAATGAGACTATAGACTGTATAATTGGACTGTTTGGGACTGTTTTTTAACTTGTGGCCTGTTGAACTAATTCAGTGTGTACTCCTATGAGCATGTGAATTCTGCAGTTAGTAGCCACTAATAATTCGTTAATCTGAGTAGGTTGTACATTGTTCCTGTCATTACAAAAATCAGACCATTTTGAAATAATTTTAACCGTAGCAAGTTTAGATTGCAATTCCGTTTGGTACAAGGCTTGCTGGTAAACTCAAGGCTCAACAACCTTGTTTTGTTGATTTGGGTCTCAGTGACTTAACGAGTGGCCCAGGCTCAGATCAGATTTCAGTGTTCGTTTGGTCCTGGGCCAAGGTCTGTGATTGGCCAATTTTGGTGTAGACCTGGGTGCAATTTTCCTTTGTTGGGCTATCTCGGAGTCCAATGGTTGGCTTTGGCGCAGAATTATCACTTGGTTTGCTCTGATCCAATAACAAATTAATTAGGACCTTTTCTTTTATTATTAGAGATAAATCGAATAGAAAATCGTAGTTGCTTTAGGTTTCCCCTTTTAAATAATAAAATGAGATGAGCCTCGCTAAACAAAACACATAAATTGCGGGGCCCTCTTTAAATGTATATATTAAAATCCTTAGAATTTGGGACGCGCCATTTAGCGAATTTCATGGCCTCTCGCAAAGTTAATAATACACTAGCTGTTTTAGGCCTGGCATTTAATAATATTACCTTCTTAAACACGGGTGCACATTTATGTGACCCAAATCCAAATCTCAACGAAGTCGAAATGTGTCAAAAACCGCGGGTGCATTTATGTGACGTGGTTCGAGACGCGTTTTCACGACGTTGCAATTCTCTTTAAAAAGAATAATAAAAGCGGTTTAAAGTGAAAAGGCATAAGTGAAAACATGTATTAAAATCAGATTTTAGCCAATTATAATAATTTAAGCGACCGTGCTAGAACTACGGGATCCGGGGGTGCCTAACACCTTCCCTTGGGTCAACAGAATTCCTTATTCAGAATTTCTGGTTCGCAGACTCCAACTGGGAAGTCAAAGTTTTCCTCGATTTGGGATTCAAGTTAAACCGGTGACTTGGGACACCAAAAGCCAATCCTATCTCAAGTGGCGACTCTAAAAACAAATAAATAATCCCATTTCGAATAATGTCACTTTGAATGGAAAAACTCCCTTATACATTATCCTTCGGGGTAGGTGTGTAAAAAAGGAGGTGTGACAGCTCTGGCGACTCTGCTGGGGATACAAACCCAGAACTTCGGTTCAGGGTTTAAGAATTCGAGCTTAGAATAGCTGTTATGATTGGCTTTATTTATTATCTGATTTTCCTACATGTTTCATCCTAATGTGCTAAGTGCTTTACCGTTTTGATATTATCTGAATTGTATATATAAAACTGTTACGAAACCCTTCTCTTCTCATCTTCGGGGATGTGCTCGCTGGTCGAGACTCCCTATTCTCTTAGTGTCATACCTTGAAATAAGAAAGAGGCTCGGACAAGTTACTAAGCCGGATGATTTTGCGGGTCCCCAGTACGTAGCCCCCTCCTCGACTCGAGTTGTCCGCTCGAGTACACAGTCTTGAACAAATACCCAGGTTTTGAACCTAGAATAACAAAGCCTCATGCAGGATCCCTAGTAGGAACGTCTGTTTGCATCATGTGCATTTGACTTAGGGGACTCAACACAGGGGTTGGGTCCGTCTAGGACAGGTGACCTGAAATGAAAAGACTATCCTGATGCATCTTACATGGTACTTGTGCATTTATTTGTCTCGGCTTGCATGTTGACCGGCTTCTAGAATAGGGACAGAAAAATCAAAAAAAAAGGGAAAGGAAGAAAGAAAAACCAAGAGTGAGAGGTAGGTATTTTTTAGAACAATTCTAAAACCCTGCCGAATTTTTGAGAAAATGAAAGAAAAAAGAAAATTTTTTGTTTTCAACAATAGTTGATTTTGTCAAATCTGCCCGAACTACGCCAGTTTGATTCCCACAGGGCGTGGGATACGTAGGCAACCCTCATCGGGTCCAACCTCCCTTTTGCAAAAATAGCCCAAAAATACCAAAATAAGTCGGGTGATGCCATTCTTGTTTTAAAATAAGCCGAATGTCCCCAAAAGGGCGCCAGAAGGCTGTTTTTGCAAGAACACCACCTTGGGTCATTTTCAATGGTTAGCGGGCACAGCCTTAAAATCTTCTTTCCCGAAGTGCTGAAAGGCCGTATCCGCAAGGCCGGAGTTTTGTTTTTGAAATAAAATTAATGAAAGATCAAAAATCCAAAAAAAAAATATTTTTCTTCTTCTTTCAAAATTATAAAAAAAAATCAAAAATCCAAAAATATTTTCATTCTTCTTTCATTAAAAAGAAATTTAAGAATCCAAAATCTTTTCTTTTTCTTTAGAAGTAGTTCTTTCATAAATTGAAAATAAAATCCAAAAATCCAAAAATATTTTCTTTAAAAGTTTGTCTTTCGAAATCCCAAAAAAAAGAGTTAAAATTCTTTTAAAAAAAATAAACAAATCGAAATCTGAAAAAAATTCTTTATAAGTCTTTAAAAAGAAAAAACTCAAATTAAAATAAAAAAAAGAGTTTGTTTATTTACTTTATTCCTGATCTTCAAAAACTACGCTTGGTCTGATTCATGCGGGGTCATGATACGTAGGCAATCTCCATAGGATTCGACCGTAACCCTAAAAAAATAGAGAGAAATACGAGGGAAGGAAATAAAGGAAAAACAAGAGAGGAAAAGAAAGGCAAAAAGAGAAAATAAGGAATTAAGAGAAAAACCATGGCAAAAAAAAAGGGAAAAGCAGCAAATGAAAAGCAGAGGGAAAAGAAAAATGAGAGAAAAATAGAAAGAGAAAGAAAAGCAAGAAAAACAAAGAGCAGAAATCAAAAGAAGAGAAAATAGAAAAAGAAAAGCCGGGATGACGCATGCAACCAGTGCAAACATGTAGACATCCGTTTAACTGTATAGGTGCATCACACTCCAGCATGCGATTACCTATCTGTTACTTGTCTCAAACTAACCGTGTGTTGCTTTCAATTCCAGCCTAGCTTTTAGAAACGGTGGTTGGTTGTGGTAAGCTGGCATTGCATCAATACTTTACCAGATCGAAAGGAAGTGTGGAAATGTCTACAGAAATGACTTTTCCCGCAGTTCCCATCTCTGAGGACAGCCCCATCTCGGGGATCCTGGCATCTAAGTCTGTCACAGCTGATGAGAACCGGATACTACGTCTCCGACTCATGGAGATGTGGGACGCCTGGACCAATGGAAGAGAGCCTCCAAGCGCCATCCCTGGATTTCCTGAACTATTCCCTAGATCTGGGGGTACCTCCAATATCCCCATCAGCCACCCTCGTACTCCTTTGGGACAACCTACCATGACCGCTCACTTCGTCGGAACACCTTCTGAGGTCCGCCCCCAGGTGTTCCCAGCAGGAGCAGTTCCTAACATCTTCACTGCTCCACCATGCTCTGCTACAACACAACCCTCACTGCCAAGGCCTGCCTTTGATCCCTGAGCTTTCACCTTCCAAAAACCTGTCCTTCCAGTGGATCCTCCTCAATATCCCACATATAATTACTCTCAGCCACCACCATTTGAGCTTATTCCAGGACAAGATCAAACTCCCAAAGCTCCTGAACAAGATGAGATGGCGAAAAGAATGAGAAGCCTTGAACAGAGTTTGAAGAATATGCAAGGTTTGAGTGGTCAAAAGAGTGTTTCCTATACATATCTGTGCATGTTCCCTCACGTGCACCTGCCCATGGGTTTTCAACCGCCAAAGTTCGAGAAGTATGACGGGCACGGCGATCCCATTGCTCACCTTAAAAAGTATTGCAATCAGTTGCGTGGGGCCGGCGGAAAGGAAGAGTTGTTGATGGCATACTTCGAAGAAAGCTTAGTAGGCATTGCCTCGGAATGGTATATGGACCAGGACGTCTCACGATGGCACATTTGGGACGATCTTGCCAGAGATTTTGTAAGGCAGTTTCAATACAAGATCGACATCGCGCCAGACAGGAACTCCTTGGCCAATTTGAGGAAAAAGCCCTCGGAAAGTTTTAGAGAATATGCTATTAAGTGGCGCGAATAGGCATCAAGGGTGAAACCTCCCATGGATGAAGTAGAAATGGTCACTGTTTTCCTCCAGGCCCAGGTAGCAGATTACTTCCAAAACATGATGTCGGCCATGGGCAACCCTTTTGCAGAGGCGATTAAAATTGGTGAAATGGTAGAAAACGGTTTGAAAACAGGCAAGATTTTGAGTCAATCGGCTATCAGAGCAACCTCCCAAGCCATCCAAGGCGGGTCTGGAGGAATGGCCAAAGGTAAAAAGAAAGAGGAAACAGTTATGGCAGCATCGGGAAGAAGATATCGGGCTCCTAGACCTGTTTTCTCTGAAGGAACCCCTCAACACTACTATCCTCATGGTGATATGGCTTATGCTCCCCCATCTTATGCGGTCATGAATGCTCAACCTTTCGGCCGACCGCAACCACAAGTTAACAGAAATCAACCTCCATTCCAAAGAAACCAGCCTCCTCACCAGAACCACTACAATCCCCGACCACCACAAAATAATTTCCGTCCTCGGGAACCACCTAGAAGACCAAACTTTACACCGATTGGTGAACCCTACTCCAGTCTGTCCTCGAAGCTCGTCCAGATGAACCTGCTGCAACCCATACCCCAAAACAGGCAAAACCCGGAATCACCATCTTATCTGCGGGGCGTCTATTGTGCTTATCACTCAGGGGCTGAGGGGCATGCTACATACAATGTTGGACATTGAAAAAAGTCATGGAAGACTTGATAGAACAAGGAAAAATAGTGTTGAGGGATGAAGAAGCCCCGAATGTGACCAACAATCCATTGCCCGCTCACAACAATGGGCCGATAATCGGGATGATTTGTGAAGATAGGGAGTTTGATCTGGCCTTGAAAGCCATAATTGCTATTGCCGACGCAGAAAAGAAGCCCAAGGTACCCCCGAAGCAAGAGAAAGGGGAGAAGAAGAATAAAAGTGTCAGAACTGAGCCCGAGAAGAAACCTGAAACAAAAGCAGAGATGGAACCTCCTAAGGATGGAATTCTCTATGTTCCGCGAGGACGCCAAGAAAAACCACTAGTTGTCAGTGCTCCAAGGAAGTTTGAAGTAAAATGGGGAACGCAAATGTATGTGCCAAAAGGAGCTTATGTGGTACGGGGGACAATTAAGCCGCCTCGGCTGAATGAGCCAGTGGTTATTGGACGCGTACCACAGAAGCCAATGACAGACCCCTCTGCAGTGCCATGGAACTATCAGCAAACAGTGGTTACATACAAGGGCAAAGAAATCTCGGGAGAACTACCAGGAAAAACCTTTGTTGAAAAGTATTCAAATGTACAAGAGGTAAACAATGCCACACGAAAGCGCTTTCCATCCAAGAAGCCTGTGAGTACTGAGGAAGCAGAAGCTTTCTTCCAGAAAATGAAGATGCCTGATTATGAGGTTGTAGATCAATTGAGAAGATATCCTGAACAAGTGTCATTGTTGTCGTTAGTAACGAAATCCTCCGAACATCAAAAGATCTTAATGAAAACTCTGAATGAGGCGTATGTGCCAGTTGAAACTTCAGTCGAACAGCTTGAAAGAATGGCAGAAAGATTCTTCGCTGTCAATCAAATCTCCTTTAGTAGAAATGACTTGCCTCTAGAGGGAGCGGCTCACAACAAAGCCTTACATCTGACTGTCAAGTGTGAAGGTTACTATGTCAAGCGAGTCATGGCGGATGGCGGTTCGGGTGTTGACATCTGCCCACTCTCCACGCTGCAAAGAATGGAAATCGGAACTGGAAGGATTCGTCCCAACAATGTCTGCGTAAGGGCCTTTGACAGTATCAAAAGAGACACCATTGGAGAAATTGACCTAATCTTGACCATTGGCCTGGTGGACTTCGAGGTGACTTTCCAAGTGCTAGACATGGACACTTCCTACAATTTTCTTCTGGGAAGGCCTTGGATCCATGCTGCAGGAGCTGTGCCCTCTACCCTCCATCAGATGGTGAAATTTGAACACGAGGATCAGGAGATCGTGGTTCATGGAGAGGATGAACAGTCAATCTATCGGGACCCATCTGTCCCATGCCTAGAAGCGAGGGAAGGCAGTGAACACATAGTTTACCAAGCATTCGAAATTGTGGTGGCGGACCAGCATGAAGAAGGTAACCCTTGTCCCCAACCTTTCCTATCCAATGCCTCGATTATGGTGGCTAAAGAAATGATCAGACATGGTTTCAAGCCAGGGAAGGGACTTGGAAAAGCTCTGCAAGGAATATCCGAACCGGTGACCCTGCCAACAACTGAAAAATTCTTCGGGATAGGTTTTCACCCCACCCTAGATGATGTAGAGTGGGCGGCTGAGAGAAAGAAAGAAGGATGGGTCTTGCCACAGCCACTGCCACATCTGTACGAGACCTTTGTTAAGCCAAAATACAATGAAGCAGAAGAGGATGAGGCCTTTACGGCCGAAGAGATTGAAGAGATATGTGGGGCAATGAGAAAGATATTGTACGAAACCCACATGGTTCAGCCGGGAGAGGGCTCCAGCACCGCTGAGGTGCTGTATATGGGACCAAGTGCCAAGCTGCAGAACTGGAAGGCTACGCCATTCCCGGTCAGGCGGGAGTCCCGGTAGACTAGCCCTGCCACTTTTTTTGCATCCCGAGTTATTTCAGGATGTAACTCGGATTTTTCGTTTAGTTTCTTGTCTTTTAAATTCCTGAATGTAAACCCTGTTATCTTTCCAATTCCAAGAAATGAAATCAATATTTCATCGTCCACTTTTCTCTTTCTGATTTCTGTTATTTTCCTTTTCATTTTTCTTTTCAGTTCTAATAATGCGGCTGTAAATAACATGACATGCTTGCGGACTTCATGCCCAGACTCAAACACGCTGTCTAATTGTGAAATAATGAATCAAGAACCGGAATATGATGAAGAAGAGGCTTTTAGGGAAATAAACCGAGAATTGGAACAATTTGAGAACAAACCTAAGCCAAATCTGAATGACATTGAACCGGTTAATTTGGGAACAGCCGAAGAAATAAGGGAAACCAAAATAAGCATTCACACAGATGAGAAAACTCGGGATGCAATAATCAACTCCTGTTTGAGTATAAAGATATGTTTGCTTGGTCATATGACGACATGCCAGGACTAAGCGTTGATCTAGTGGTGCATAAATTGCCAATTTACCCCGACTGTCCTCCAGTTCAGCAAAAGCAAAGGAAGTTTAAGACTGATATCAGTGATAAGATCAAAGAAGAAATCACAAAACAACTGAAAGCGGGGGTAATCCGAGTGGTCCGATATACTATATGGCTGGCCAACGTAGTCCCAGTGCCAAAGAAAGATGGGAAAACCCGGGTGTGTGTGGACTACAGAGATTTGAATAAGGCAAGTCCCAAAGACAATTTCCCTTTGCCCAACATCCACATCCTTGTGGATAACTGCGCCAAACATGAGATACAGTCCTTCGTGGACTGTTACGCAGGATATCACCAGGTGTTGATGGATGAAGAAGATGCCGAAAAGACAGCTTTTACCACACCTTGGGGTACATACTGTTACAGAGTCATGCCGTTCGGTCTGAAGAATGCTGGGGCAACCTACATGAGGGCCATGACCACCATTTTCCATGACATGATGCATCAGGAGATAGAAGTATATGTTGACGATGTAATCATCAAGTCCCGAACTCAGGATGATCACGTTCGAGACTTGAGAAAATTCTTCGAGCGGTTGCGCAAGTATGATCTGAAGCTGAACCCAGCCAAGTGTGCATTCGGAGTCCCGTCAGGAAAACTTTTGGGCTTCATAGTTAGCAGGAGAGGTATCGAGTTAGACCCAACAAAGATAAAGTCTATCCGGGATTTGCCTCCTCCGAGAACCAAGAAAGATGTGATGAGCCTGTTGGGCAGATTAAACTATATCAGCCGGTTCATTGCTCAATTGACTTCCACCTGTGAGCCCATATTCAAGTTATTGAAGAAAGATGCAGCAGTCAAGTGGACGGATGAATGTCAAGAAGCCTTCGACAAGATCAAAGAATATCTGTCAAATTCGCTAGTCTTGGTCCCACCGGAGCCAGGGAGACCTCTTTTCTTATATCTGACGGTCTTGGAAAATTCTTTCGGCTGTGTCCTCGGGCAACATGATGTAACTGGGAAGAAAGAACAGGCAATCTACTACTTGAGCAAGAAGTTCACCAGTTATGAAGCTAAGTATACTCTGTTGGAGAGAACTTGCTGTGCTTTGACTTGGGTTGCTCAAAAGCTAAGACATTATCTTCAAGCTCACACCACCTACCTTATAACCAGGTTGGATCCTTTGAAATATATATTCCAGAAACCGATGCCCACAGGGAGACTAGCGAAATGGCAGATTCTGCTCACTGAATTTGACATAGTCTATGTCACTCGCACGGCAATGAAAGCCCAGGCGTTGACAGATCATCTGGCGGAAAACCCGGTGGTCGAGGAATACCAACCGTTGAGCACATACTTCCCAGATGAGGAGGTAAACTCGGTAGAAGCAATCTCTGAGGACACTCGTGCTTGGAAAATGTTCTTTGACGGAGCAGTGAATGCTAGAGGTGTAGGAATTGGGGCAATCTTGATCTCACCCACGGGCCAGCACTACCCAGCTACAGCCAGGCTCCGATTTTTCTGCACAAACAATACTGCCGAGTATGAAGCCTGCATCATGGGCATGAATATGGCAATCGACCATGAGGTTGAAGATTTATTGATTATGGGGGATTCTGACCTGATCATCCGTCAAGCCCAGGGAGAGTGAGAGACCCGAGATGTTAAACTCATTCCCTATCGGCAACATGTGGAAGACCTCAGCAAGTGCTTCAAGTCGATAGAATTCAGGTACATTCCTCGGTGTCACAATGAACTAGCCGTTGCACTCGCCACTCTGGCCTCGATGCTGCCTTACCCAGGCAATGCCCATATTGATCCTCTGGAAATTCAAATCAAAGAAAGGCATGGTTATTGCAACGCGGTTGAGGTAGAACCCAGCACCCAGCCATGGTATCATGATATCAAGAGATTTCTGAAAACCCAAGAATACCCCGAGCAAGCCACTGGAAATCAAAAGAGAACCATTAGACGGCATGCGAGTGGTTTCTTCTTAAGCGGTGATGTCTTGTATTAAAGGACCCCGGACCTCAACTTGCTAAGATGTGTTGATGTCGAGGAAGCCAGAAGAATTATGCATGAAGTACACGCGGGGGTATGTGGACCTCATATGAACGGGTATGTTTTGGCCAAGAAGATCCTTCGAGCGGGGTATTATTGGATAGCTATGGAGAAGGATTGCTTCAGCTTTGTTCGAAAATGCCATCAATGCCAGGTGCACGGCGATTTGATTCATGCACCTCCAACAGAGCTTCATCCGATGTCAGCACCTTGGCTATTTGTTACTTGGGGCATGGATGTCATTGGGCCAATCGAGCTGAAAGCTTCGAACGGACATAGATTCATATTGGTTGCCATTGATTACTTCATGAAATGGGTTGAGGCTATCACACTCAAGTCAGTTACCAGAAAAGCTGTGGTAGACTTCGTGCACTCCAATCTCATTTGCCGCTTTGGCATTCCTGCAACTATCATTACCGACAATGCTGCGAACTTGAACAGTCGTCTGATGGGAGAGGTATGCGAACAATTCAAGATAACGCATAGAAACTCTACTCCTTATCGGCCAAAAGCCAATGGGGCCGTTGAAGCAGCAAATAAGAACATCAAGAAGATTTTGAGAAAGATGATTCAAAGCTCCAGGCAATGGCATGAAAAGCTGCCTTTTGCATTACTCGGATATCGCACGACAGTGCGTACATCGATCGGAGCAACCCTGTACTTATTGGTCTACGGAACTGAGGCTGTCATACCTGCAGAAGTAGAAATCCCTTCACTCCGAGTAATCGTTGAAGCAGAAATTGAGGATAGTGAGTGGGTCAAGACTCGGCTGGAGCAGTTGTCTTTAATTGATGAAAAATGGATGGCTGCAGTTTGTCACGGGCAGTTGTACCAACAAAGAATGGCCCGCGCTTATAACAAGAAAGTACGTCCCAGGAATTTTGAAGTGGGATAGCTCGTGCTGAGACGCATTCTCCCTCATCACCAGGAAGCAAAAGGAAAGTTTGCTCCTAATTGGAAGGGTCCATACATAATCCGGAAGATATTGCCAAGAGGAGCACTGTATCTGGGAGACATCGAAGGAAATGATCCTGAAGCAGCAGTCAATGCAGATGCAGTAAAAAGGTACTACGTCTAATCCTCATATGATGATGGCTTTTGCGCAATTGAGATGACGAAGGCTTTCCTTCCCGCCACCCCAAACACTATCAATCCTTCGTAAACCCCTTGAGCCGGTTACGCTTCTTTGGTCACCCCCTTTGGAACCCGAAAGTATTTTTGAAAAAAAAAAGAGAAAAAGAAGAAGCAAAAGAAAAGAAAAAAAAAAGAGAAAAAAAAAAGAGAAAACAAAAAAAATGAAAAAAAAAAGAAAAGAAAAAAAAACAAAAAAAATGAAAAGAAAAAGAAAA